>NC_051444.1:19750535-19885855 GCF_001649575.2 Kryptolebias marmoratus
TTTAAAACTTGGTCTTCCTCTCCACCTCCCTGCCGATTCATTGTTGTTTGTTCGTGTTTGGTTCCAGTCTGGTCCCTCTTTGTTTTTGCCTTGCCTTGTCCCGCCTTTGTTATTATCTGGATTTTTGTTATAGTTAGTTTTGCTGCCACGTCAGCTTTTTGTTTTCTTCTTTTTATATAAATAAATCAGTTTTTGTTTCTAAAGATGAGTCTGCGGATTGGGTTCGCCACGCTCACACCACATTCTGACAGAACGTCTGTTTGTTACTAAAACAAAACCTTTTTATCCCAGAAGTATTTGTTTCCACTATCCATATTTTAGAGACAATGTGTACTGTAAATTTACGGGAAATGTTTTGGTGCACACATGGGGAGGAGGGTGACAGTCGAGAGGAACAACTCCATTTTAACAGGAAGAAACCCTGAATGATACCAGGCTATGGATGAGCATCCATCTGCTAGAAGTTGAGAAGACAGAAAGAGACACAAACAAACACAGACGTATCAGCCCAGCAAATACAAACCTTGCGAATAAAGAGAATGAAGAAAGCAGGGTGAAGATCTGCATCTTCAAGCGGTTTAAGCACTTAGCAGCATATCTAAATGTCTGTGGATGCTGATGTTTGTATGCCAGCGATCCTCTGGGCAGTTGCAGCCACCCTTTCCAGTGATTTCCTGACCTGTGAAGGTGCCGTACCTGGATGGGATGCAACCTGTGAAGATGGACTCACATCTTGGTATGAAACCTGCAGTAACATGTTATTTCCTGAATGTTACCCTGAAATAAACTTACAGCTGTTGTGAATTTTAAATACCCTACCCCCTACCTGCATTCATCAGAAGAGTAGAAACACAGGAGAAGGAAATGTTCTTTGATGTGGATATGTTCCTATGAGTTGTATCTGAAGAAGAGTAAACATCCGGTGTGATTTAGAAAAATGTTTAGTTCTGAAAGTTGCACTAGTTTAGAGTCTGCCACGAAGGGTCACAATCAGGTAACGAGCAAACACACTTCTAAATAATATAGATTTAAAACATAGTGGTCAACGCATTTAGCTGCCCTCCCTGATCCTGGTTGAGTTTCACTTCTTCCTATCAAAGAAGAGTTTCACCTCCTTACTGTCATTGAAGCTTTGTTCAATGTGGAACTACAGTACTTTTGTTAACTGCATTATTGTGCCCCAAGGTGAATAAAAATAAATAAATAAAACACTTTACTCTCTTTTTTATGTTTTATGTTCTATTTAATTACGCTCTATCACACACCAAAGTGAATTAAACATCCATTTAATGTAAGTTTGCTGTGTTTATAGAATGGAAATGATGATGCAGCATAATCTTAATGTTATAACACTTTGGACTGCTTTATTGTAACTGTAATGTATGTAGTGTTTGACAAGATCCCCATTAATGGCACCTTCACTACATTAAAGCCACGATCATTTATCCATTGAGGCGTCACAAAGCATTAATGAATGCACATTAATGCTTACTAAACTTAGCAATTCAAAGGTATGAAGGTTTTTATATTTAAACAACAGACATCTTTGATTGGTTTAATTCTCCTCTAAGTGCACACAATGAAAAAATAAAGATGATGTGGATACTAATAATGTATTATGGCATCAAAAATAATTTATTAGTGCAAAAAAAATGATTCCAAGCAATAACAAATTACATGTCAAGCTTGCAAAAACAACCTAAGCTGACATATCTCTTTTTAAAGCTTTTAATAAAAGATCAGGAAAAAATAAATAAAAATACAGTTTCAGATCTGGTTTCAATGAACATAATGAGCTGACAGCTGAATAAACTGAACAACTGCTGAAGGCTGGATTTTGCTTCAGTGTTGTTTCCACTTTATAGATAATAGTCTGATTAAAGTGGAATATTAATACCTAATTTGAGGTCTTGACAAGTGCATAAACCAGAGACAAACACCTGTGAAATTCTATGAAAATAAGTCTGTGGCTCAGATGTATAAAAGCCTTTGGAGAAACAAGTTTAAAACCTTTTTGGATTTGCAGCAATGAGCATATGAAATCTTTGTTTTAGTTTTACAAAATTATGGTTTTTATTTTTGAGTCTTAATCTGTTGCATCAGATTGTACACACATTGGCAAGCCTGATTGGTCATGCCCTTTTTAGGTCATGGATGGATGCAGACACTGCCTTGATTGATCATTTGCGCCTTATTAGCCATGGCAATGAAAACAACCCCGAAGAGGAATTTTAAATTAAGCAAATGTGAAGTTGAGACACTGATCTGACAAGCGGAGAAAAGGAAATGCCCTTTAATTTGTGGTCTCGGGTTAGGAATCACACCGAAAATAAAAGAAGCTGAAATAGATATATTGACTAAACCGAAAAAGAAAGAGAGCTGTCAGTGAAAAAGAAGAAAATGGTTGGACTGAAAATGACTTGACAAGTCCAGAGGTGTTGATCTGTTTGTGTGAATTTCAAAACACTAACGATGGACTTGGGAGGACACAGCTGAGGCTCCTTTCTGAGGTTCTGTAAAGGTTGCATACAGCTGACAACCACGAGAAATATTTTATCTAATTTTTTTTTTATAATTTTCTGTAGCAGATAGATGAGGATAAGGAAGGGTGATAACCTTTTCTATTAAGCTCTCGTTAAAGCAGGGGCAGCCAGGTCAGAGTGACCACACAACAGACTGATTATATTATACAAAACGTCAGTCAGTAGATTATTTCATCTATTCACCCTTATCATTATCATATCAGAGCTGCTCATGCTGAATTCTTAAGTGACATTGAACCCAATAAGGAAGAAACAAAATTTTGTCTTTAAGGTTTTTTTACAAACATAATCTAAATCAACAATAAAAAAATTAGGATGACACAACAAAAAAAAAGACTAACATTAAGATTTAAAGGAATATTTTTGTGACTATGAAGTAATTACTTTGAATGAGGATTTATCAAGGATTTATCAGTTTATGTATCCTTCCTTTTACCTTTTTTAGTTTCATTAAAAAACATGAAAGGGGACTTTGGTGCCTTATAATCTTTATTTATGAACAAGAGAAAAAAACAAAAACTCATGAGCTGATGGATGACAACTAGTATTTAACAGAAATTTAGGACGTGTCCACAAAACAAGTCTTGGAAGAATATTTAGCCAAACTAAGATTGTTCTTTCTCGTTTTAAAAAAAAAAAAGTGTGACCAGAAACCAAAAAATCCAAACAAACATCGAAGAAAGGAATGTAAAAAAAAAAATAAACGTTCACAGTAATGTGGACAAAGCCTTAATGTGTCATCTTTTACTTATTGTAAGGAAATTATTCTTAGGCACTACAAATTTATATATATACAAATTTGTAGTGTCTAATAATTTTCTTACAATCAGTTTGTCAATGTTAAATTGCATTCATGTGTGTGGAAAATAGGGAAAAAAAGTAATTCACGAAAAGTTATGTTTACTTTTTTTTTTTCTTCTTTTTCGTCTCACCCTCAGGCTTGCTGTTGACAAATATGCTATTAGAGTGTGCAACACACATTCTCATATGCTGCGTTACGACACATGAGCACAAGGAGTAGTTTCTCTGAAATTATTCTCCAAGATTTTGTCTTAATAGTCAGTCAGATTTCTTCATTTAAAATATTTTTATTTATTAATAAATTACTGAAGAACATAAGTCTTTCTAATGGGAAATTAAGTAAATTTAGGTTAGAAAATAACAGTTTAGATCCTTCTATATGTTTTCAATTATATCAAAAACATTTTTTTAAGAATTTGTGTCCTACTGGCTTTCATGGGTTGAAGCCAAAGCAGTTTAAAAGCAAAAAGTGTTGTGAACTGGATAGCAGTTGCAACTGGATTGTACCTGTAATGATTTTGCAGCCACAGATCCCTGTTGAGCTGCAGTCTATCCTACCGCCAGGTAGTCCCATATGAGGCCTCTGGCAGCAGAAAAGCCATTGCACGCTCTCCAAAAAGCCCATCTACTGCTCTGTGGGTGCAGGAGTATAAAACTGAGTGTGTTGTCAGGTCGAAATGAACCAAATAAATTCTTCCCCTCAACAACTTTCTCCCCTTTTATAACAGTGTTACCGTCACATATGTGGCTTTTAAAATCATGAAGTATTGTTCCCTGTGAAATCTAGCTTTATAGAATTTAATGAAATGTGCAGTTTTTTGGAATTTATTTTTTAACTTACCAGCGTTGACAATAAACAATGACTTCATTCAAAGACTTTTTTGTGGCCTAATTCGTAAAATTTAAAAAGTCAAGAACACTGCTGTCACAGGTATCATATCACTTATGAATTAAAATGGAAGTCATGTTTTGAGCACTCCTTTTATAAACTTATTGTATCCAGAATTTATATTTATTCTTATTTCAATGTTTTATTCTTGTACAGAAAACAAATTTTTATTCCAGTTGAAACCAAGCTAAAAACAAGCAATGTGAATGAATTTAAAACAGAGCCACAGAAGCATAATATTTTTAGAAAGTTTTTTAAAGTTATTTTTAATAAGCTAAAACAAAGATTCCTGACGATATTCTTTGTTGCTGTTGTTTTCTCCATTTGTACAACTGTGTGTCAGAGGGGTAGTCTACTATACTTCAGAATCCTTTTATTTTTCCAGTTTTTTTTTTTTCAATGAAAAACTCCTTTGCATAATTTTGAAACAACACAAATGCTTAACCTTCCCATGGCCTGTTGTAAGGCCTTGTTTGCCTCTCCCTCTTTCTCTCTCTCATTTGAGGGCTTCAGAAGGGTTAAAGGGCAAAAAAAAATCAGGATAAAGACAGATATAGAAAAACTGGTAAAAAAAATAACTTCCTTGTTGTTGTGGTTTCTAGTGTATGAACTTATAGTAGCTAAAAAACTCCATATTTCAGGTCCACACAGAAACACCAAAAAAGTTCTGCTTTCAGATTTTTTTCTCACCAAAACTTTGTATGAGGAAGGGAGGTGCAAAGGCAACAAAGTCTCTTATTTTTTAGTATTTATTTTTTATTCTGTGTGGTAAAGATGGCAACTTAATTTCTACAATTTTTTCAACACTTTTTGCAATGACCTAATTCAGTTGCAGAAAACATTTTTTTTTTCCTCACTATATGATGCCCTCTCCTAGTTGACATACTGCATTTTCTTCTCTGTAGGAACATAAAGCATCATCATATAAACAAGTATTTGCATTGTGAGCCTATAGTCTCCAAAGATGACACTACAGTTGTTGAAGAGAATATTCTTATTCAAAAACATGAAACAAGTAAGACATCAAGAAAACATTTAATTGTTTTCAACATTTATTATTTTCACACTTATATGTCTTACTTTTGTAAAAGATAATTAAACATCAGCCTTATGAAACAAGAACATAGAACATATAAATTACAACTTGTAGGTTAATTTTGTTTCCTATAAATAGACTTTGCTTTTATGCTCTTCATTCACAGGTCATGGACAGGATGACATCGGACACTTTGGGCCAATGTGGACTGACATCAGACTGTTAAGAAATGACACTGTATACAGATTTTGTGGACATAGACTGGTTAACATTGTTGGTTTCACCATCCTGCAGAAACTAAGATTTTGAACCAGCAGGGGTTCTCAGTTATGTGGGTCAGTTTGCTTAAAGAATCATGAAAGTGTGAAATCCACAAAAAGCATTTCTATTTCCAATGGTTTGATCAAACATCTCTAAAAAGATCTCTAATTTAACACTTTTGCTCATTGTTACCAAGTCTTCATCATAATGCACACCAGCTTCAGTACAGATTAGTGTCAACTTACAGGGAGCAAGTTAGTCCAGAAGCATAAACCTTGAACTAGCAGACACAGCTTTCTAAGACATAGAATGAGTATGCATATGTTTCAGAGTACAACTTGGCTTTCCACCTCCACAAAGCATTGTCTCTGTTGCTTGGATTTAAGAAGAGCTCACCTTGAGCTCTTCAACGGTTTCTATGGTGATTCAGCCTTTGAATTTTCTCTTTTTTTTTTTTTTCCTAATGCTTTCAGGCTTAAAATACTGTGAAGATGTTTATAGTTTAGCTCAGTGGGGATACATTATTTTCACCACATGAAAATTAGCCTGCTGATAAAAAATACATGATAATTTTGAGTTTCCTTCCATAACATTTTGCTATAACTGGTCACATTTATGATAGAACTGTCAGAAAGCAGACATACAGCAGACCAATAAGGAATCTGTAATTATAAATCCACATAAAGTTTTCCGATTTCTCTCAGGCTTCAGGCAACATTCCAGAGATGAAAACATGTTCAGAAGACAAAAATCTTATTCGAGGTGTAATATTCTCTATGAGCAATACTGTCTTTAGTGTCATCATCATTCTCTGGTGTAATGTTGGGATTGCCAGGAGGTGAGTTTAGTCAGTGCAGGAGGAAAGGAGCAAAATTAATCCCATTCAGTTACTCCAAATATTGAATACTTGTATGTGAAGGTTAAAACTAGGGTAATAATAAAAACTGAAACACTTGAAGCTAATTGAAGCTCCAGTAGTTTCATTTATTGCTCAGACTGAAATAACAGTTTTAGAAATGTTCCACTTGATATTACTACTGAAATTACAAACTTCATCAGTGTATCAGCATTGATGTTGCTGTAATTTAAATAACACTAAGCAACTTAACAAATCTCACTATGTATTGCTATAACTAATAATTATAACAGTATAAATCCAGAAATCAGCCACTACCTATTAGGAAATAGCCCTTTGAAATCAGATCTACTGGGACATGGCACTGCATATCTTTCAAAAAGTAATAGTCAAAAACTCAAAACTTTTTCTTCATAGGGTTTTTGTGGTGTAAAAATTTGATGATAAAAATCACAGATAAAGCGTGGGGTTTCTGTGTGTGAGTAGTCCGGAGTAGAACTCTCCCTTCCTCTACCTCAGGGGTGTCTAATCCTGGTCCTGGAGGGCCACTATCCTGCATGTTTTAGGTATTTCCCTAATTTGACACACCTGATTTGAGTGACTGAGTGATTACCATGGTTCTGTAGAGCTTGAAGACCTGCTGAAGAGCAGAGAAACATCTAAAACATGCAGAAAGAACAAGCCCTCCAGGACCAGGATTGGACACCATTGCTCTACCTGTTGCAGTGAGCTGTCAGTCAGCTGCAGTTTGTGTGATGGCCAAAAGAGTTGGGTTGTCCTGAGCTGTTCCCTACATTAAAAAAAAAGTAATTTGGCAAATTGAAAATATTTTCAGAAAAAAAAAGCAAAAACACAAAAGGTCATAACTTGCCAACTAGAAGCGCAACACCTAACTTTCTTTTTAAGGTAACTCTGTTTTGAGAGTTAGCTTGCTAATAAACAGCATGCTGCGAGCTTTGTAGAGAGGCTAATAACCCTGCTAATTTACTAGCTAGCATCAGATTGTCAGATTGGATCCAATCCCCAGGTCAGGGTTTTATTTAATTTTCAAAGAATGTATGCAAATAAAAGGAAACTAAACATCTAGATGCCAGAGACAGTAAATGTTCCAACCAGGCAGAAGATATATACAGGGAGACCAATGACGAATAAACAGCAACTGAGGGGCAATTTGGAAAAAGAGACCAGGTGTGACAGGGCAGACAAATCAGGCAAAATAAATCAGGAAGTAAAGCTAACCAAAGGAAAAAACTAAGGAAACCAGGAGGACAGCTAAACACAGAACAAAAATGATCAAAAACAAAAATATAAAACCAAAACTGTACTATTTAAAAAGAATTGTGCAACACTAAAAATAAAAACTCATAGACTGTAAAGATATTTTAATAACATGTCCAGAAAACATTTATGAGCTGCATCTCACTTCCTAAAGCAGTTCTATATAGAAACACTGTCACCCACAATGTACCCTTCTGAAAGAGAAAGGTGCTGCTGATACGAGAATCATGGTAAAAAGAAAGTACATCCTCTTATTTCTAAAGTTGAATCCATCAGGAGCAAATCAAAATAATCAGATTGTTATCAGAATGTGTAAATTAAGTTATTAAGTCTGATGTAACTAAAAGGTCATGCCATACTTCACCATCTTCAAGAATCAGACTCGGAAGTAATATCTTATGTTTGACCGTCTTTATTTGTCTGAATAATTCTGGTCTGCTCTTTTTTTTCTCATGTTGATTCAGTTCATTCAAATTTTTAACTTGTTTTGTCATTTGTTTATGCACAGCTGTTTGAAACAAGTCCCTCGTCAACATTTCACTTTTGCCAGATGTTCTGTTATAGATTTGCTGCCATGCTTGACATCATTGTTGCCCCTCATGGTCCAGTTCTGGTCAAGTTTTAGCTGTTGGACGGATCAACTTTAGTTGGCTTTTGCTGTCTGCCTCACACTGAATCAGGGATCTTAAGCACTATTGATGTATTGTTTAGAATTTCTTCATATGCTGTCATGACCAGAATTCTCTTTACAGCAGTTTTCTCAATCTGTGTATTGTTGTACATTCCATGGTGCTTTCATTTCTCCTTTATCACCATGTTTCTTACACTCTGTCACTGGGGGTTGTGGGTCACTCAGTCTGATTTAGCACAGGTAATACTGTACATCTCTGGTAGCAATGTTCAATGGTTTAACTGAACATAAACTTGATTACAAAGATCTAAATCAGATATTGTGTTAACTGGGTAGTTTTGATGAAAACTATTGGAACAAGACTTGAATAAACCTTAAGTAAATTTTCAATTTTGTGAGAATGACAGAAAAAAAAACCCACCATCTTCTCTTTTTTTAGGGCAAAACTCATCTGTATGATTTAATACAAGTGTCTTCACACCAGGTACAATTTTCTCAGCTTTCTTTTTTCATAAATTTATAGTGTCGTAGTCTAAAACCTAAAGTGAAATATTTTTTTTTTAACTTCTATTGATTTATTTTTGGCACCTAATGGAGCCTGTCACTCATGCAGGAATTCTGCATTGGAAATTGTTCTGTTATCAACTACTTCAGCCAAAATAAAGTTCAAGTGTGTAGAGGTCCCTGCGTCCTCAATATCCTCTAAAGTTTATTGCCTTTTTTTAACTTACAACCCACAGGCCCCTGCTGCTTATGAAAGTCATTCAGAACAATTTAGCTGCATCGTCCCTCAGCTCCATTGTTCAGTACACTATGAATACACTGCCACCCAAGATAAGGCCAGCACAGCAAGCCAATCTCCACAGAGAGACACCTCAAGCGTGAATCAATACCAATGACTTCCATGAGACAAAAGCTAAGACCTTGCCAAGCCAGGGGCCACTTTGCCAGGGACACTTACTCATGACTTCCTCATGTGTGGCAACAAAGATCAACCCCTGCATGTAACAGTGACAGGGCCTGGCTTTGTTTGAGTCCACTTTCATTTCAGTCCATTCAAGAAGCTGATGCTTTGTCAGAAGGAAACAGTTAATACTGCTTTGTTCAAACTAGATTAGCAGCTTTTAAAGAAAGAAACAAACAAACAAAAAAAAAATACTGTTGATTTGACTTTATTTTCCTGACTTGTGTCTACAGTGCATTACTGGATTTATTTATTTTTTAAAAATAAAACAACACACAAATATACTCCCACACAGGGACAGAGAAATAAGCAGAGTCTCAGGAAAGAACAATAGGGAACCGTAAAATTGAGTTACAAAACTCTGAAATTACTTCTTCATTCTCTGGTGAATTCTTAAAGGGTAAAAAATAAAAATAAAAAACATACATTTGACAGAACACATGATTTTATTTATTTATTTGTAAATAAATTATTGTAGCAGAAACATTATTTTAATATTGGTCAGAAATAAAAAAAAAATGACAGTAGATTGAGGCTCTTCTAATGATGACTGCTTGTCATAAAGAAAAAAAAAGTGTACAGGAGGCAGTATAGTGTGGGTGGGTGCATGGGTCGATGGGGGAGCCACAAATCTGAGGCCCTCTGATGAGTTTGTTTGGGGTCCAGCTGTGTGTTTGCCCATGACGCCTAAAATCCATTAGAAGTCTGCTGGGGGTCAGGGCTTCACTTGGACTGTGATGGCTCTGTGCCTCGGAGAGTGACCCACCTCAACCTCATTTTCTCCACAGAGCAGGGGCTGTAAGCCAATCAGGCTCCACAGGGCAGATGCCTGGAGAGCCCTGAAGCATTAAAACATGCTGTCCAACCATCTCGTGAGAGCCTAAACCAGCGTAGCAGGCTTGAAAAAGATCTTTAGGTGACGGCTGATTATAGGTGAGTGATGTATTGAATGCTTTGTGAAATTAGATGTTGGAAGCCAGTTTTCTAAAACTAAATTCTGTTTTGAAGAGCTCTATTTTAGGTGGAGTTTTAAGCTGACAGCAATCCAGTGGCAAGATGCAATTTTAGCTACTCAGACATTTCTAAAGGCAAAGCTGCCACACCATATTCAGTCTAAAAGTGTATTAGTAGTTTAAAGTGAGATTTTGTGAGGAAAACTATTATTAGTAGCAGTAAAAGCAGTGTCTTTTTATCTTTGTTGACCCATCAAGGATGCATGTTTTCCTGAATGACAGATGAGAAAGGCTTAAAGCAGGTACAAAAAATAAACATAAAATCAGTTAAACTAGTTGTAAAATCAGTACTTGTCAAAGTGTTAGTGATAACAAAAACAGCCTCATATGTAATGATTGCATGCTTTTATCTAATTTAGATACAGCACTTATTTTTTTCTAGTGTGGCGCGTTATGACAGTAGGGCTTCCAAATAACACTGTTTTGGCATGGAAGATGGACAGTCATGTAGTTGCTATAATCTGTGTCTGTGCTTGTGCATGTTTGTCTGTCTGTTAGCAAATTATCTCATATAGGCCTGATTTTAATGAATCCTTTATAAAGTAATCAATGGTTGTCCATCTATCATCTGATTAAAAGTTTTTTGTTTTTTTTTCTGATTAAATGTTAAGGTTAACCTGATTCAAGATGGCCACCACAGTTTATCTACCTTAGAAAAGAAAAGCAGGACAGACAACGCTGGCCTCTGACCAAGGCTACAAACATGATCGTTACAAGGCCCTGGAAACAACGTAGGGCACACACAATGCCCAAAGTGTTAGCATCATGCTAGTATGGTATAATCTTCATGTAGCTGTAACCTGATACAATCTAAGAAAGTTGTGCCAATAGACACTGCACTGGTCAACAATCAAAAGGCATAAATTTAAAAAAAAAATGTAAAGAAAAGATGATAAAAAAAAATGATCTTAAGATGGACTGAGTACAAGCCAATGAAAGAAAATACCTGACAAAAAGAAAACATGATACTATAAATACTGAGGAAGAAATAAATGAACACAAAGCAGGTGTGTGTGGCTTTCAGAAACTAAAACCAGTTCTGCAGGGAGACCAGAAAGTTTGACTGAAAGTGTAAAGAAGACACTCTGCAGAAAAAGCAGGTCAAGCTCACAAACTACAAAAAGTAAACATCAAAAGAAGTTAACACCAAAATAAGACCTAGAATAAATCAAAAGCCCATGATCCTGAGCTAAAGTATATATAAAATATGACACAAAAATCCACATAGGAAAACCACCTTTGTTTCTCTTTTATGCTGCCCAAATGATAACGATGTGTATTTTAAACACCAAAAAACCACTTACACTACAGCAATAGCAACACTTTAGAACAAACCATCCGCATGTGTTAGTATCCAATCCGATGTAAAACATTCCTTTTCATCCAGCAGTTATTGGCAAAGCCAGTGGCTAAAGCCAGATTTCCTTGGGCAGTCCTTGGGCCATCACAGGAACCAATTGACAAGTGAAGGATGTGTGCAGGAGCCAATCAGTGCCACCTGCTGTGCAGAGGAGACAGAAAACATTTTTATTTAAGAGTAGCAGATTTACTGGGAGCCCTTGTGTCTGTGTTGTGAGCTGGTAAAATGACCAGGTCCTGACAAGACTTCAATTCACGGGTCACAAAACATGTCAGGGTAATGGCAGAAAGGTTGAGAAGCACACTTAGCTTGACAGGTTCCTTTTAATGCTGGCTGCCTCCAAGCTGTGATCCACGTGATGCGGTGCACATACAGATTAACTTTCAGCACACTCGGTTTGCATGTCAATTTCCTCTCTAATGTCAATCTGTGGCAGTGGAGGCATCAGTGGTTTTGTCACTGTGGTGATACTGAGCACATCATTGAAATCTTTCTACAATTGCTTTGAGGATAAAAGTGCTTGCAGCATTATCTTAAAAAACAAAGTCCTGAGAAATTACTTTAAAATGTCTCGTTTTGTCACTGTAGTCTCACTAATCAGTAATTATCCAGTGTGGTTTGATAGCAAACGATTTCTTGCTCAATTGTGGCTCTTTAGGAGGTGACTTCATCACTGGTGCTTGAAAGACACGGTGCCCCTGAGTAACAAATGATTACCTCTGAATGAATCCCTAAAGTCTCGCTGCTAATGCAAAACAATAGGTAGTCAGAATAGGGAGGTTGCGCTTTGCTTCAAGATCTTCTTTTTTTTTTTTTTTTTTTGTACCCGGCATCATTTTTTGCTTCACTGATCTATCACTAAACAACAGCTGCTGAGCAGAAGCCAAAGAGACGCACTGCAGGGAGGATGAAGCAAAGTGGGAGAGGGAGAGACATGGAGATAGCAACAGAGAGGGAGAATAGAAGAGAAGAGGCATCTAAAATTGGAGACAGAGGAGTTTTAAGAGGCGAGGTCACCGGTGATAGCCTGAAGCTCTTAGGCAGCGGTGGCCCGCTGAGAAGAGGAGTGAGAAGAGGGATCCTGGCAGGTCTGCCTCTCTCATGACGGATAACAAGTCACCTGAAATGGCTTCCTGGGTGGCAGCCATTAGACAGACAATTTGCAATCATCCCCGGCCCAATTTCTCTCACCTTTTCCCCATCTCTTTCTCTCTCACTTTTTCTCATATTACTCAGCTCCTTGCTCCGGTGCCCCATAGACCTTGGCAGCTTGAGTGACAGAGACTTAACTAGTCCAGTCACACAAACGTGGGAGAGGAAATGAGGAAAAGGAGAGAAGAGAATTTCATTCATCTCGCAAATACCAAATCACCTCTGCCGCCTGGCCCATTTACATATTCCCTCCACATTCTCTGTTGGCCAGGTGCACGGTCCTGTTCCCGGTTCATCCCATCTGGCACTCACAGGCTCTGTGTGACACCACAGAGGCAGAAAGCAGAGGTATAACTACAGTAGCACATGTGAGAGCACAAAGGCCTGAGTGTTGCATTACCATGAAAACAAGATGCTAAACGTCACATGTGCATGCTGCATCGCTGACATTTGCAATTCCACTATTGTGCCAATACATACACATAGCCAAATAAAACATCATAGAGGATTGCATGGGGAAAATTCAATTGTTGAACTCCTCAGACACTGCCATGACACTCTGCTCTTCTGGCTTCCACAGCTAGTGTGTACTGATGTGTTGAACCAGTTGTCTTTTCCTTGAAAATTGTAATTCTGCTTTGCCATCCTCTGGAGTGTAATAAGCTACATATTCTGTCTGTGTTCAGTGTTTCACATCTATTAATTAACTTTGACAACATATGTACTTGAAAGAAAATACAATTTTACACATGAAAACATTTTGTAGTTGGATCAACATCATATGTTGAATTAAGGCCAAACCTGGGGATAGGGAATACTGCTAGAATTAGCTTTCTATGGCCATTGTCACTAAAATACAAAGGCATTTATTAAAATTACATTTTCAATATAGTTTTCACTTCATGTGTATTGTAATACTGGTTCTTATTTTTGGTTTTCTGTTTTACTTCTTTTATCAAACATTAAATGTTTAAATTACCATCAGTATAGATTTTTTTTGGTATTGAAACAAAAAAATGTATGAATTTGCTTTGAAGTGATCTTTTTGTACTTGTGCATCTTCATCTACTTACTTTGTACGTCCATTTCATACTTTCATACTTCCACAATCTTTACAAGTTTTATTTTTTTCTATTTTTCATCAAACACCTACAAGAAAAAAAGAGATTAGTTCTCCGAGTTTACCCCTAAGACAGGCTTCCCAGGCCTTTTGATGTTTCCTAAAGCTATTCATCTTCCCTGAGAGAAGCCATGGCCAAGGTTAAAAATCAAAAAACATAACTTCACTGCATGAATTAAACTAAACAGATTTCAACAATGAAACACAACTGGCTTGTTTAGAAAAGATGTTTGCAACTACAAATTTGTGGGTATTTTTCAGAATCAAGCTGTTGTTGAAATCTAAATAACCTATTATTCTAGGGGGACGTTAAAACATTGTCTCTATATGTGAAGTAATATTGAATATGCTTCAGGTTTATGTATACATTAAATCCTTGTGTGAAAATAAACTTAACTTGAAATTTAACTTGATGCCTGCATACATGTGAAAATTTGTTATTCAATTAGACTCCACAATCTTTAATGAATGGAAGACGAAATGGGGTTCCAAAAATGTAGCTTGCGATAATCACAAATGCAAGAAAATATTTCATTCAAAAGCATTTCTTAATTTAACAAGCTAACCATAAAACATCTTTACAAAACCTTTAAAACACGTAGACAAGTACAAGAGCATAATTACTTTTCATAATGACCACCAGTTTACCTTTGTGTTCTGATGTCCACCAATAAAACTAACAAAAAGGGAACTTTGGACAAGAAGCAAAAATCCTTTGATCACTTTATGATTTCAGGAAAGAAAACACTGACTCAACAGGTGTACCAGTTCATGGTAAAGAGTAAAACAGTCCCTATGTTTGAGGCCCCAAAATGTTAAAATTGCAGTCAGACAATTCTTTATGTTTACTTAAGCCATATGGTCAAAGTGGGTGTACACAGGTCATGCCACTGATCTGAGTGGAGCATTCAGTGTAGGTGCCGGTTGATACGCCTCCTGAAATGATGTGCAAATTCTGCCTACTACTGCGCTGCTTTGTATGTTGGCATATAAACTGTGTAAAGCCACTGAGGCTATTTAAAAATCCTCACAAAAATACTACAGACACTAAAACAAGATAACTATAAAGAAAAATAATATGGCTCCTATAAAACAGACAAATACAAAATGAAATGTATGCCAGTACAAACTAAACCCAGGGAACAAAACTTAAAATGTTAAGCCCCCTTCACATTGGATGATGACACTGCTAAGCTCTCCATGACCTATTAGAATGTGGCTGGATTGCAGCAAATTTGGAAAAACCTCCTTCAAAGTAAAGTCAATCATGATGCTGCTATATGCTCTTAGTATTCACCAAATAGTTTTTTTTTCCTGCTATTTTCCACATCCTTGAGTCATTTTCTTGTGCCCTCACCACATTTTTAAGGATGCAGCTACTGGTATCACCACCTGCTCTTCTCTCCATGATCTTGTCACGATCACGGTCAAAACCTAGGCATCAGGCCAGTCCTTTTTTCAAGTTTTGGAAAAAAACAAACCATTGTGGACATGTCACCTTTTGTCACTTATTGTGAGGAGACCACTGAGTTCTTATTATTGTCTAAAGACCTCACCAGGATCCTGCAAGACCTGTTAAAGAAAAGACTCCACAAAACAATAAAACCACGACAGTACAGTGCAGTTTAGCTGATTTATAAAGCACCAATTCACAATAAAAGGCAGACAGGTCCAATTCAAATTTGGTTACACTTCATCCACTTCAGTCTACCTCAGTTCAGTCAGAGGCCGTACTCTGCTGTGCTGATGATTAAGACAAGCAGTGTGCAGCACAATTGTGTTTGTGTTCTTGGACTGTAGCCTTACCATTAATTCCAACATGTTTGCAATGGGCCAATAAGCCTTGCTCAAAAAGAGGAAAGTCACTGGGAACTGAGACCCTCTTCGATGCTGAAGAAGTTTAAAAATTACACCAATTTATTATCAAAGCAGGTCAGGCAGTCTGAGGCCAAGGTTTGGCACGATATATAACTCCTACCACAAACTGGGACATTTTAGGTTTATGGAAGACAGTCTGATTGCTCATATGAATCAACAGAAAACAGCAAAAAAAAAAAAAGATCCAGCTGTTAAGAGCTTGTCTCTGGAACATCAGATTGCCCTGAGACGAACATTAGTGGTCGAGCAGCGATCAGGCCTGATGGAATCTTGCTCCAAAGGTTTAGCCGTCTGTTCGCTGCCTGCTGTTGCAGCCCCCACACTTCTCACCTACATCTCCCACTACTCCCATCTTCACAAACAAGCACACACGGCCTGCTCACACTGACGGTAATTTCTGGAGAACAGCAAGCAAATGATGAGCAAAGAATTGACACATCAGCAACACCTGAACACAGACTGTGCTTTTGAGGTCAATAAATACTAGATTTCCCCACACACACATTGTTTGCCTTCTTTTCTCCGACAGTTAGGTCTGCCACTTCTCCCCCTCCCCCATGTTGTGTTTGTGAGAGGGTAAATGCACCACGCTGTAGACTGAGTCACACTCATCTTCCACTTTCAAACAATACTGAGTGTTTTATAAAGAAACACACTGCGCGGTGAGTGTTCATTTCCTTTAATAGCACTTGAGTTGCTGAAAATATTGAAATATGAGCACTGGAAGAAAACAACTAATAGAAGCAAATGTCAGTTTAAACATTGTTGACAGTAACACCTGAGAGAAAGAGGCAAAGGAAATGAAAGGTGGTGTTCAAGGAATTTAACAGATTTCCATGAAGAGTCATTATGTCATTTCCAGTCACAACAAGTTTAAATGTAACCACAATTAAAATAATTAAAATAAAAATATATGGTAATGCATTTAATGCTCTAAAAAAACAAACAACAAAAAAAGTGATTCATACAAGCTATTAGCTTAATCCACTCCATGTTACTGTATGTTTAGATGCATAATATAGGACAGGGATAGGGGTCTTTAACCTTTACAACTGAAATAGACACTTTTACCAGTTCTCCTACTAAATATGATGTATGTCGAGCCACAGAATGTGCCTGTGCATGTGCATAAAAAAAGAAATGTACACAGTTCTAATGAAATAGAAAAAAAAAAAAGTAAAGCAGTGTTAATGCCTACTGAGCATAAAAATCACACAAGTATGCTACAGTACCACGGCAGTGCCAACAGAGTGTTTGGAAGAGATTGTGTAATGCAATTGCCGGACCTCTGCTTTGCAATTATTGCAATTATGGCATATTTGTGAGGTATATGTGACTTTTAAAAGTTGATACTTTGATTTTATGAATTTTTTTGGCATGAATAATACATCTGTGGCAACCTTGAGTTGATGAAGATCACATCACGTACGCAAGTGCCTCAGATATGTACGATATGTGATGCTATTCTTTTTACAGCCATGCATCCCAATGCCATAAAAACTCAAAGCAATGTATTCCAATGGGGGTGTAAGCTAACACTTTATCTGAATCAATTTGATTAATAATTAAAAACCCAAAACACTCTTTTGTTTTTTTTCATTTAAGAAACAAATGTTACATGTCTGATGTATATTAATTTTACATTTAAATGTTCTTTTGTGTGGCCTAGTTAGTATTAGACCACACTCACAAAACCAACCTTTTTTTTTTCTTTTTTTTTCCAACCTTCAACATTCAGGACAGAGTCATTGACACACAAACCAGTCGGAGTTAAAGCAGATTTAGCAGACTTGATTTAATTTGCATTCAGTGTCGTATTTGGAGGAATGCAGAAACGGCAGCTTCCAAGAAATCTTCAGCGAGCATCTGGCGCTCCCTGATGCCACTGTACTATTTAGCTGTCTTTCAAAGTCCTAAACTTACAAGCATAAAGCTTTTAATTCCACCTTAATTGAAGTCAGCAGTGCTGTCTAATGCTTTAATACACTGCAGAATCTAATAATATTTCCATGTGGTGTTTTACTCTGTGATACTGTCTGTACTGGTATTAATGCTAAGTAACATTAAAGTCAGCTGGGGGGACAGTTAATATACCAATCACAATCACATTATAATTCCTCCATCACATATCAGCTTCTTAAACCCATTGTTTTTGTCTATTTCCTCTGTGGTTTTAAGATTTTAGAGGTTAACTAATACCTGCTGCTTTTTAAATGTGTTAAATGATGTGTCTGTCTGTGGATCAGCATTTTCCAACCGTAGGGCAGGCAGTAAAATCCTTAGAAACTCTACCTTGCAAAGTGTGCAAAATGATGAACTATAAACATTGATGAATTAATTTTATGTGAAGAAAAAGGCAGAAGTAAAACAAAAATAATATATATATATATATATATATATATATATATATATATATATATATATATATATATATATATATATATTGACTTTCCGCTTACAAAATAAATGCAGTATAATAAGAAACTGAAGTTGAATGGGGAAAAAAAACCTCTGAGCTGAGAATGTGACTTACTGAACGGCTCACAGATTGACACATGACATCCAGAATAACATTCATACGCACAGGTGTTTTATTTTTTTAATTTATTTTTTTGTATTTTACAGGTTGTTAGCCATGGCGTGGAGTTTAGATTCCCAAACAAATGTTCTTAAGGACATTTGTAAAAATAATTGTCTCCCTATCATCCAAATCTAATTACATGTTAAATGTTGTCTAAACCAAAGCAGCTCACAAAACACCAAAATAACACAGGAATAAACACAAAAAACTCCACAGTACTGATCATATAATTAATATATATATATATATATATATATACCACTAACAAGGACTAGCAAGAAGAACCATCATTACAGTTCCACCTTTCTGAGATTATTTTAATGCATCCAAATCAGTAAATGACTTATCAAACGTGTTCTAATTGCACAATAAAAACATAAAGTTTTAAAGAGTTTAAGGTTTTCAAAAAGTAGTACACAACTGTTTTTAAGCTAATTTAAAGTTCTCATGAAAAATGTTTTTAAAATCTTAAAACCCCATGTCATGTTCTAGCTCCCAAAAGAAATTACCGTCTCTCACTCTAGTGCCTCCTGTTTTCATTTCTAAAGCAGGCTGCTGCTCCTTCATGAGGTGCCGTTTCCTCCTGAAGTAAAATATTCTGCAGCCTCTGCAGCATCTACTGCTGTTTTACTGTGAGAAGCTCTGAAGCACTATTGACTTTGATAAAACTACAGTATTTGAAGCTTTAGGAATAAGATCAGGTTTGTTGTTGTTTTTTCTCCCACTCTGAGCCAGAAATCTCCACTTCAATAGCACGTTCATACAAAAAAAAATCACTTTATTCCAACCTGCATCTTTTCATGCAAAAGTTTTTAAATTTATTATAAAAAAAAGTTATTTAAATTGGATGTGCTTTGTTTTTTTTTTGTTTTGTTTTGTTTTGTTTTGTTTTTCCAGGCTGTTGACAAAAGTTTGTAAATGAAAGCAAAGTTTTAACTTGACTTCTTCAGATTAGTGTAAATTCAAATTATTGCATTTATTTTTTATTATACAGTAATGCCTATATTTTATTTCAACCATAAAGTTGAAAAAAAAACTAAATATTATACAATGTTTTGGTATTGAAATCAGATGGGCCGCAGTAGCTAAGTGGTCAGTGTTGTGGTTTTTTAATCCCGAGGCTGCAGATTCTAGCCCACACGGCAGGTTATGTCATAGTTAAACAAAGGACTCCAGGATTGACAGCTGTGAGATTTAATTGAACAAACATGATACAGTTTCACATTGTTTGGCCAGTCTTGCAGTCTGGATCTCTCTCTGATAGTAACACCTATATTACTATAATACTATACCTACTATAATAAATACATGGCAAAAAGGGCACAGTATTACCCTGTCAAACATACTGTTTTCACAGATAAGCATATCTCTAAACCTAACCATTCCACCCCTGACCGTGTGTTTTGAAACACTACTGTACCTCCAACTGTTTGCAAGCGTCCCCAAAATAAAAGAGCATGAAAATGTAGCACGTAACAGTTTCACAAAAATGCATCTAGCCATCCATCTTTTATACCCACTGGAATCTGTTCAAGGTCTTGAGAAGCTGATTCCCATCTCCTATAGTCTACATGTGAGAGGTGGGGTACACCCTGGAGAATTATCCAAGTCCATCACAGTATCACACAGAAATAAATCATGAATGCAAACACTTACACCTAAAGTCAGTTTGGAAGTTGCGGAATAGCCTAACAAGCATGCTATTGGACTGTGGGAGGAAATCAGAGTACCTCAAAAAACAACCCACAAATGCATGGGGCGAACATGCAAACTTCATACAGAAAGGTCCCAGCCGGGAGTCCCAGGACCTTCTTGATGTGAGGCAACAACCTCTGTAACTGTGCAGCCCCGATCTCATTAAAGTCTGTCTGAAAGTTCCCCATTCCTTCCAGCATCCTTAAAAAGTATTTTTGGCCAAACTAAAAAGTCAACTGACTACATTATATTGAGCGTCAACATTGTCAATTAAGATGGACTGAGATGCTGAATGTCACATCATGACATAGGGAGACATAAGCTACTTATCAGTAGGAACAAGACTCAAGAAAAACACAATCCCTGTGAAAAAAAGGAAAAAAAAATAAAAAAAAAGGAATCTGTAAATCTCAATGATTTACACTGGACCAATATAGCTCTTATAAGTTTTGCTGTAAAACAAAATGTCCCCAATTTAAACCGGTAGGTATGCCCAGTCTGTGGTTTCATTGCTGTTTTTTTTCTTTTCTTTTTTGCATAGCTCTCCCCAGACTAAAAGTTCATCTACATACTATTTTGACAAGCACCTCCTGACAAAAAAGACAGTCATAAATGTACTGTGAAAATGTAAATCTATAGTTACTAAGTAATATGTGTGCACGATGAGCTGTTTGATGGCTTACAGCCGCTATCAGCACATATTAATCACATCTAACGACTTCAGATACAGCACTAAACAGTTCAGCCTGCAGGATTTCCCCACCATTGCAGCCACCGCTCAATATGATGCCCAAGGCTCGACTGTACAGCTCATGATGAGATGTGTTTATGTATGTGTGAGCTTGCATGGGAGAGAGAAAAAAAGAGAAGGATGGGGGTGGGAGGAAAGTGAGAGAGAGGGAGAACTGCCTGATCTCAAGCGGCAAATTAGGGCCTCTCTGAAATCGATAACAGGGGAGCCATGCACAGATTTCATTAGTTGGAAAACGTGTGCAGCTAAAGGGATGCAAACGGATATTGACGGCTGAGATTGATTGATCTCTTCTATTCTCAAAAAATGTACACATTGAGTTGCCATGCAGAGTTTGTTTTGGCTTTGTTTGCTTTCTGAGTACACATTCAGTCTTAAATACCAGTTTGCCCGTGACCTTTTTCCTCAAAAACAAGAAGAGAAAGAACTCAGTTTTCATTCCGCAGATAGTCATGTGTTGAAAGTTGATATCACGTACCTCTAAAATTGACTCACTTGGCCAAATGAGAGTCATATCGCCGCCTGCTCACCCCGCCCCAATTCTTCACTACCAACCACAGAAAATGTCTTCCACAAGATCTAAAAATCAATGAACAAAAGTGACATTCAGGCCTTTTGCATCTTAAGCAACTCCATCTTGTCACAGAGGTGCCATTATATCATGCATCTGATTCACTCGCTCAAGTACGCGGAACAGATGACTCAAATTCTATTTCCTATTGCATTTTAGTCTAATTAGGTCCTAGATGGGTGTGGTTTGTCGTAGGGCGAAAAGCAGACTGGGCAGAAAGGATCAGGTACTCTCAGGAAAGTCAATGTAGGGGAACATTAGGTGATGGACTGCTTCCTTGATATCATCTGAATGAGCTGGTGGAACGACAAAGCACCCACTTGGTTGTTAAAACAAGGTTACATGAACAAGTCAACACTCAGAGGCGACAGATAAGCAATGGCCAGTGCAACATTTACAAAATTCAGTTAGCTATTTACTTTAACAGATAATTGCACAATCAAGATCCAGTTTCCTGTTCTTTACACGCATTTTGAGTTGTTATTTGTCATCCTTTTGCACAAATTTTGCCTAAAAGAAGTTTGCAGTCACTGGCTCCAGCTTCGTACTTTGAACTCACTTGAGCAACATGCTGTGCAACCATTTAAATTTTTTATTACCGCTTTGATTTCCTGCACCAATCTGATAAATGTGACATTGTGATGGTCTTAAATGATTAACTGAGCTTGAGCATGTGCTTTAGAATTTCCATTCATTATGGTGGGTCACATTTTATCTGCCTCACATTTAATCATTTTCTGTATGCATATTAATGATTACAGAGGTACCTGTGTAGTGGAAGTGAGTCACTTGATGTAAGCGCTTGCTTTCGAACGGTCCTGCTGCCCACAGCGCTGCCTGCCTGACACTTACTCTCCCAGTGGAGAATGCTCAGCTTCGCTCAGGTACACTGTGATGACTAATAGCTTTTCCACCTTAAATGAATGGCTCACATTTTCTGAAATGGGGTTCTGATGAAAGTTTATGAGCAGTCAGTATGTTACCTGCTGTAGACAGCTGTTTGACTTCAGTTTGGAGGAATGGAGAATTGATTTGGAGCATCAAACTAACAGCTAGTCTGAATGAGGCCAGGACAAAAGTGGATATCAGCCATGTTAAAATAATTCCAATTTGTAAAATTCGAAAGCAGTTCATGTGAAAACTGCTTTAGAAACCTCTAAACAGCCATCACTTTTGCATTACACAGTTATTTGCAAAGAAGTTTATGATTATTGACAATAAACAATTTGAATTCCATTTCCAATAAAGTTTCATATGAAACACGTCTTAAAACATTAAGTGCTTTAAAGCCCTGGTGCCCTGAAGCTCCTGCATAAAAAAACAAATGCAGCAATTCCAACAAGTGTGATTGAATAGGTTTTTACACTACCTAATTTTTCTGTCAGATGTCATGACCACGTACCGTCAAAAGATTTCAGTTTGCAACATGTGCTTCAAATGGAATGTCAGCAAGTTGGAGACAGACACAGTCTTCAATATAGACAACCTTAGACCTTAAACCTTCTGTTTAAATAACTGTCAATTGGAAAAATGACAGCAGTGTAAAGGTGGGAACTGCTATGAAACCTATGAGATTGTAACTTTGTTTAAATGCTCCAACTAGCTTTAAGCTTGTCTGTTGGCCAGAACTCATCTGTCTTTCTTGAAACCCAGGTTGAACAGAGAGCTGTCTACCGCAGGAAAGTTATTACTTGTGCATATTCTCTTAATGAAAAATAATAATAATCCAGATTATCTTTGTAAATTTGAAACTTCATCATTACCCTGCTTCCAGAAAAGAAAAAAAAAGATATTTTGCTCACAAAAGTCTGAGAAAGGCTGTTTTCCATTATGGAAGTCAAGTTTTTTTCTGACATTTTCTATTATTTCTCTCTTTTATAAGCTTTGGTTTATAAGTAGAGTATTGAATAACTCACTTTATTGTTTCAGGGGGCACCTGTTCAGTCTTGAACAGCCTCTCAATACTCTTTAACACCACATCCTGTTCCAACTGGAAATAAAAGAATCGTCACGCCATCAGTGATATCATTACACAAGGACAATGTCTGAAAAGTAAATCAATTTTGGCTCTCATAAAGAATGAAAGAGAATTTATTTCCCATTAAGAATCAAGCTTTTTTTGTGGCGGGTAAGTAGGAGGACAGGTACATTTATTGTTTTTCTTTCACAGAAGAAAAAAAGGAGAAAATTATGAGGGAAGGATGATGCGCTGATGCATTCATTAGGACAAAAACCGCATTCATATGAATTATGAGGTTAATTACCTAATAATTCACTTGTCTGGGGCTTCCTTAAGAACCATGAACAGACCAATAATGAGAAAATCGAGGACAAACATAATGTTCACAGTGTTACTGGGCAGTTGGGGTGAAAACACAAAAATAATTATCTTCAGCTTGAAGTATGGCAAATCTAAAAGTTTGTGACAAATATTGGATCAGTGGAAATGATCGCACAATTTATGACTGATATAAAGAGCTGCAGCTCAGCCCCCATCTGCACTTGTAATATATATATATAAACAGAACCTATTGATTCATGTGCAGTGACTTTTTCTATTTTTGTGCTAATGGATACAACAATAAATGCACTGTTATCACTGCATTTCATAAAGTACTCACCAAAACACTGTTGCATCACATTCAACAGACAACAAACTCTGCATAAAAAGGCTGTAGGGGGGGGTGGTAGTGGAGAGTGGCCTATAGTTTGGAGAGCTGTCTGAAGGTTTGTTTTAAAGTTTGGTATCTTTACTTTGATGTATCACATGTTTGGTTTCACTCTATGGTTTCCTTTTCAAAGCAGTTTCTGTGTCATACCAGTTTTAAGGATTAACTAGTTTGTTATATTTAGGCTTTAAAATGTTATTGGTGGACATTAGATATTACAAGGTAACTGTGAAAAGTAAGGTTTATTGGTAATAGTAGAAAGTCAAAGGGACCTGGTTAAGATTGAGTACCCATCTGCTGGGACAACACCAAAATACAGTATATTATGGTGAAACTCAGGATGAGAGGCACAAAAAATGTGCACAAACACAAACATTATTTGTTTAATTGGCATATTTTATGATTTTTACACACTGTCCTTTGTAACTGTGTTCAGGCTTGTACCTCGTGATTGTAATATATATGTTAAAGTCTTGAATCATGAAAATGTTTGACTGATATTTATTATTATTTATTATTTTGTTGTTAGTTATTTTTGCTTGTGGTACAAGCAATGTTGTGCACAAACCCATTCAAAAAAGCACATTCATGAGTGGTGTTACAATTTTATAAAAAAAAAAATGACAACGATTCACTACTTTCTCATCAGATAAGATTTTCATGTCAAAAAAACAATCAAATTTCTGTAATAATCGGCTATAAAAATAGGCCTTTCTACTCTGCTGGTCCTTATGAGACATCACTCCATATAAGCTGTAGTTTCCATTTAATCAGAACCTGCCTCTAAATGCCCCACTGTGTCATAAACGTATGTGTTAAAATCACTCATCTGCTGTGGATAAAGTGAAGAAGCCTGACGGTGACTTCTTTATGCTTGCACTATCAAAGTTTGTAGTTTTGAAACACAAAAAATATGAGTAAATCTGGTCTTTAAGTTTGTGGTATTTACAGTATAATCAGTTTAAAAACAAGATAAAGAGCACCTGTTCTTTGAGCAGTTTAGTTTCAACCTGCAATGCAAGTATTTCAAACTGCTTTTTGATAGGCAGATATTTTTGCATCAAGCATCTTCATAGACCATAAGCAGCAGTGTTAGTGTCTTTTGTAAAATCAGTTCTCTTGTGCATTGGGAGTAATTGTTGGTGTGTTGAATGATATCTGAGACGCAAACACTTAGAGTCCTGAGACACCGAATACATATGAACCTGGATTAATCAAACCGATACTCTGTCACTGCAAATGGATTTTCTTGACACGTTTTCGTCCCTCATTTACATAAGTAATCACAGTTTCCACACATGAAAACCCATTGCACCAGTATTGTCATTCTACACTTAACTGTTTTTGGATCGCATATTATTGTTGAAGGCAAAGTTGTGGTGTTCAAGGGTGAAAAAGTCATCAAAATCAGCAAAACTTTGTTAATCCTTGCTGAAAAGATGCCAAAACAATTGTGAGACTTAACTTCAGCAGGGAGAAGAGGTAATTGGAAAAACTGCATGAACACATGAGAGATGAACCTCCTGTAGAAGGTGTTTAGATGGCTTTTGGCTGCCCTGTGTGAAGGTTAAGTCCTTTGGCGCTGATGTTTCTCGGGGTTTTAACAGACTACAGCAGAGCCGGTGTGCTCCCTGTGTTTGTTATTCTGCACAGTTTCCATCAGCTTTCTTCTAACACAAAAGTGTAGCTTGGTACAAATGCTTTTCCACGTTTTCTTCTAATTAAATACATAATTCCTGTAGAAAAGCTTGTTGTCTGTAGAGCTGTGGCGCTCAAAACAATGACTCAGGACATTGCAGGCAAAAGTAATTCCCACCCAACTGAGATAAAAATAAACAATTAATATTATAGCAATCTATTAGGCACTCAATGAAGCCTAAAATAACTAAAAATCAACCGTATCAAACTGCAAGTAATAAGAAGCAACTGATACTCATACCTCAACCTGTCCTTGCTCTCATAAAGTATTTAGAAAGCAGACTGTTTCTAAAGTGGGATATTTCTGCAGGTCTGTGTGTTTTCTTTCGTGCGGCTGAGATTTTTCTTACTTCTAAAGGAGGAGTACTGAGGAAAATAATCAATGGTGACACAACAACAGCGAGGTGGGAATAGAGAGTGGGGAGGTCTGTGGGATAAAGAGGGTGACTACCTGAAAATTTAGCCTGAGTCGAAACAACCACCTCCCCAATATCACAGAAGGAGAAAAATCTTCTCAGCGGGATATCAATCCCGTTTCTTCACGTTTTTCTTCCTTGCACAGGTCAATTACGCCTTTATTACATGAAAATGCAGATTTGCCTGCAGAATGTAGGCGCAGAAAAAGACTGATGATGGAGGAAGGTTGCAGAATCTCTCATTTCTTTGGTATGCGCTCACACAGTGGGCATGTTGCAAATGAGGAGTTCACGGTCATAAACAAAGGCAGGATTTCACTAATCTAATGTCAACTTGGTCTGAAACCTAGCCATAACCTCAGACAACATTAGCGTGGATTCAGCTTGACACTTTGAAGCATCAGCACCTTTTCATGGGCAGGAAAAGGTGTTGTTTTAGCACAGTGGGTCACAAGACTGATACTGCAGCTCAAAAACTAAAGGTTGATGCAGGTTTTTAAAACTTTTATTAGAATTAGCAAATGTTTGTTTGCAATGTTTTAATTTTAAAAAAAATGTTTTTTTTTTTTTTAAATATGCTCTATAAATTTGCTAGCTCTGGGGAAAGTGCCACATTTGGCTGTTTTTTTTTTTTTTCCCACCATTTTTTTTAACCTGTTGGTCTGCAGCATCCACCATCCAGTCTTCACTCAGTCCTGGAAAAATCCTGGAAAACCTGACGAATCCAACAATTATGTTGCAGCTGTGAGAAAAACAAACAGCGGAAAGGTCATGACTATGCGCTCGTAATGGTTTTTCAGCTGTTGAGAGTGTTTAATGTCAAGCTTGTCTGCTGGTGGATTTAATTAGTCTTGAAGGAATAACAGCATATAAACATGTTACTGTTTACAAAATGAGGCGACAGTGTCTTAAACATTCAGATCAGCTTGTTGAAAACAAATGTGGCTTATGGAAATGACTCCACATGTTTGCGAGTGCTCAAGAAAAAAAGGAAAAAAAAAGCTTGATAACCACTAATAGCCACACTGGATGAAAAAAAAAAACAAAAAAACACACAAACTGCAGCCTTCTAATTTTTTTAGTTGCCCATTTTCCATTTCTCATGCCTGCCTTGTTTAGGGCCAAGAAGACAAAGCCTTTCCCCTTCCTGCACTTGTCAGGAAGTAGGTTGCACACAGACAGAAAAACTCTCAGATTCACACCTACAGGCGGTTGAGTTTCCAGTTCATTTAACCCACATGTCTTTAACGCCAGCCCTCAAAGGCCTGAGTCGGCTTTGCTCTCAGCGCTGCCAAGACACTTGAAATATCTCACTGATTACGCATCACGTTTTACCAAATGAAATAGTAATTACGTTATCTTGCTAGTTCCTCATCAGCGGACGTAATTAGCCAGATTGTTTTTTATAACTTTCATTGGTCTTTGTGGGTGGGGCTGCGGCGGCTCAGTGGTCAGTGCTGCAATCTTGTAATCTTGAGGCTGCGGGTCCAAGTTCAGGTTGTGTCAGGAAGGGGATCTGGTGCAAAACAATTGCAAAATCTTTCATGTGAAGTTTGCTTGCTGTGGCAACCCCCACATAAGGAAGCAGCTAAAAGAAAAAAACAACTACAATGTGACTCCCCATGGGTCAGTTGCAGATGCTTTGGAACCATTTACTGGACTCCCACATCATATTTTTTATTAGAGTTTAACTTGTGAATAAACTGAACACAATGAGGTAACAAGTAGTGAGGCTGCATTTGAACATCAACAGCTACGTAGCTTTAAGGTAGTATCTCACTGGGATGAGGCTGTGGGAGACACAAAATTACAATCAACCACAAATTAGTCTTTTGACTTTTTAAATTCTGCATTTGTGTGAACTCCTGAAGAGATCTGGGACAAAACTTGCTGGGTGTTTGCACACATTCAAAAAATACTGTCCAAGCGCCATAGACACTACTTTCACCGCGTTATTGGTCACCTCTCTCCAAAAATGTGCCATGATGCATTAGTATTTAAAGGTGCACAACCTCACCAAGCTTTTTCTTCCCACAATGACAAGGTTTTTAAAACTATAAATCTAACTATTGACAAGTGTTTAAAAAATGAGGAATTGAATGAGAGCAAAGCAAAAGATTGACCATTTTGTTGGTGGCATCTTTAGGACGAGAGTCTAGAGAGCAAAGTCCATCCACTTCCTCCGAGAAAAACAACAGTGTAATTTCTACAGATTGTTATAAATGTAACAGGATGTTGCAGGTGAATGATGTTACCATGTTTGTGCTGGTTGTACATTAACAAGTAGCAAGGTTGTAGGTAGATACTGAGATTAATGAGCTAGTCAGGGTACAATTTTCTAGGGCTTTTTGTGAAACTGTGATATTTTGTCCTGTGGGTCAAAATAATGATTCTATGTTTTGTTATCTCTCCCAAAGCTTCCAACATTAACAACCTGTTGCTTCATTATGAATGACGTTTTTGTCTTTAACATATCTAAAGAGTTCATTTCTTTAAATACCACTGAGTCTGCACAAAGATGGATGGACAGCTTTTAAAACCAGAGTGCATCCTTTATGTCAACATCCATTGCCATACAGTACAAACAACAACACTTTTACTAAAGCTTCTTTATTAAGCCTGAAAATGCATATGTATGAGGAACAAACTCAAGGTTCAAACTCCAGTGTCAGTGTTCAATGCTCCCTCCCCTCCCCCATGAGGGTCGTTGGGATCTTTGTTGGCCCGGTCCATATTAGACATGTTTTGGTCACATGCATGAAGAAGCAAATTGGTGTGAAACTGATTAGATTCAATGATGCATTTTATTTTCTGGAAAGCTGAAACCTGAGATCCCTTCCGTTGTTTAATGTTGGGCTCTCTGATTTGACAAAAAAGATGGCCTCTTAAACACTTCTCTCAAACCATCTATGCTCTCTGTCTAAAATATGTACATTGCCAGCCTCAAAAGAGTGTTCTTAATGCTTAAGGCGTAAGTGGACCTCTGAGTTTTAACCTGAGGAGCTGGCTCTCCCTTGTGCTGTGTTTTGTGTAGATTTTTCGTTATTTTTTTATTTTCCTGTATAAAGGTCAGAACACTTCTTGCTGCACTGGACTGCATATACAACTTCACGCAGCTTCTGTTTGGCTGTTTTGTCCTTTGGATGAACCAGTTTTTGTCTGAGGGTGTTGTTGGGTTTGAAGTTCACACAGGAATGCTGTGTTTGGAGAATATTCAAGTTTTTCTGTGGGTCTTATACTTTTGTTTAATGATGCAGATTTTTTTTTTTTTCCCACCAGATTTCTTTATTGATTTAACAAAAGCCCAATTTGGGAATCTGCAGGTCTATGTACTTTATGATACTGATTATGTTTTTATTTATTTTTTCAGCAAATACATTTATTTGCTGATTTTGCTAATGCTGTATGTAAATCTCAAATTGTCAAATACTTCAGTAGACTACATGGGCAGATGAATAAAGCTCATCAAAGAAAAATTTAGAATTGTAACTTCATTTAATCTGTGTATCACCTGCCATGTTTTTGCCCATGTCTGTCTGTGCTTGTGTTTGTTTGCACTGCTAGCAAAATATCTCCTGAATCACTGAATGGGCTTTAATGAAACTTTCGCAAAGTAATCACTGGATGTATGTCTACAACTGATTTATTTTTGAAGTCAATCTGATCCAAGATGGCTGCCACGGCAATGCATTTTAGTTCACACAAAACTGGCTATTAGTCAGTCACTTTTACAGATGTTGAGCTAAAACTTGGTGTGGTAGTAGCTAACAGTCATTCCCAACAAGCGCTAACAGATGTTGCAAGATCACATTAGATTCTGTATAAAGTTACTTTCAAGATTTGACTAAAATGGCTACAACTTTGTCATTTTTCAACATAAGATGTTGAAAGGAATGCTAGACCTTTAATTTTTTTTAGGACTTCTTTAAGAGAACGGTTGGACAATGAACTATTATTGTGCGTGTAGAGATATGCACAGCCTATCTGTGTGTGCTGTGACATTCCCAGCGTGACTCCTGTTTTTAATCAGCATCTTTACTCTCAGTCTCATTGCATCAGTCTGTGCAGGTGATCCACAGTTCTAAAACGCCTCAGTTTTGTTGTTGCTTCCACCCAGATGCCTCGTGCGATACTGATGTTTGCTGAGCACATGCGTCAGTGGCCCCTGTGGCGATCAGGCTGGTGTACAAGAATAGATGGACGATGGGAAAAGAGAGCCCGCCTCCTCCTTGTGCACAAGGTTAATCTCATCCTGAGCTGCAGCTTGGGTGTCACCGTAATGAAGCCCCAACAGACAAACCTTTAATAACAAGAGTTAAGAGTAAATTAACCTTGAAGACTTTGCACGGTATCTCTTCTTTTTTCATATAAACTATGAGCGGTTTCTACTTCCTGTGATCAAGGACGGGCCCTCATTTAGCTCGAGGAGGTCAGAACGAAAACATTCCCTCGATGGTTGCAAATTTCTCTCTGACATCTATGTTCCACATGAAACGGCAAGCAGAAGATCAGCCTCTATTTTCTGCTTTAAATTTGTCTGAGGCAGATTTAAAAAATAAAATAAAATGCTACAAGCTGCTCCCTCCTTTCTTTCGAATGTTTTCTTTTTTTTTCCACCCATCTCGCTGCTGATCAATGCACTTAATGATGGTAATCAATCAGGAAAATGAAAGATTTACTCTCCAATATTAATTTTGCTCAGCATCGATTGGGGCGAGAAGAGTATTACTGCCATTAATGTCTTTTGAGGTGCTGTATTGAGTTGCTTGCCTCTAAAAACAAGTCGTTCATCTTTCATTTCAACAGTTTTATTACACCTTTAAAGATAATTAGAAACAGATAACCGTCACTTGAGGTGATATTTACAAAACTCTTTGATAATCTTGCATTTTCTTGTTGGATAATTGTGTTAAACTTAGATATCAATTTCTTTGTGTAAATGTTCTGCTACACTGACTTTCCTAGTCTGTCTGTTTTATTTTTAGATGGCATTGTACTATTTCCTCCCTCTCTTAAAAGGAAAAGAGTTTTGTTTGTGGTGATGCATTTAAATAGATCAATCAGGTTAGAGCTTGTACAGTTTACTCGTTCTGCTCGATTTATGCTTTGTAGTGATACCTTTCTGTCCTCAGCATGTAGTTACACAGCAGAGCCCAGTCTTTTGTGCTGACTTGGGGTAAGTGATGACAGCTGGTGCTAATGACACGCCAGTCAGTGAACCACCAGGGGCAGACGACATGCCACGCAGACGAAAGGATTTATGCCACGAGCCAAGTCTGTCTGCAATACGATGCCATGTGCTGTGTACGCTATCAAAGCTGATAAGAAACTTGAAAGCTCGTTTTTGCTTCTGTGGGTACACACACGCCTCTTTTTTAGCCTGTCCCGTGAAGGGATTTTCAGGCAATGTTGCAGCTGTGTCATGGCTACATAGCTACAACGACTCAGACAGCCAGGAGAGGAACTTTGTTTTATTGTTGTTGTTCAGTGTTTATGTGAGACCACATTCATTTGTAAAGCGAGGAAAATTGCATATCACCCCCTGTCATTTGTGCCCAAGACTAAGATCATTTTATGTTGATGATTACTTCAGGTTCTCATGCAGACTGTTAGAATTTTGAGTGTTATAAATGACCCGCAGCTACAACCACACCACAATCCACCTTCTTTCACTGGATTACTGTTAATAATGTTTATTTTGTGTGTGCTATTGACTGCATTATTATATATGAATGTACTGTACATATTATTACTAAAATTACTTTCATATAAATACGCACACCCATACAGGCAAAACATTATTACCCGCTTTTTACCTTTGAGTGGTGTGTGAGAAATCTGCCTGAAACTGCCTTTTAACATGCTCCCAGTTATCGCCACTTGCCTTGGCATTAACATGAGGCACCTTCGTGCTGTCATTCACCTGCAGCTAAATACTTTTAAGCCAGGTTGCAGGAGCGTCTCTTTTCTCCTTGCCTTTTCTTTTGTCAGTGTATACATGCTCCTCAGCCAAAGTGAGAAAAGTGGAGCAGGTTTTGTTGATGACTTAAGGGATGGAAAGCACTCCGAAGCCTCTAATGCACCTCGTATTTAAATAATCCCCGGGTCTTCTCCATCCTTTCGATGCCTTTTGTTGAAAAGTTATCGTCATGCAGCCTGTACTGTTGGCTCGGGGATGTATAAACAGAGCGAGAGAAAGAGATGGATGTTGAATCCTGCCGCCATACCTTTCCTTCAGCTTCCAGTTCCCAGAGCGTGAAAGAACATCTGAATACACATTTGAAATCTTATCTCCCTCTTGCTGTACTGACGATTTCTGCCTTTTCCAGGCACTCCAGAAAGCAAGGGGGAAGAGAGAGCCCAGGAATAATCAGCCATGCTTATCTTCCTGCAGTAGAGTGGAGCTATAATGAAACTCACTCATCCATAGTGGAGAGCTTAATAATTCATTGTGGTAGTTTTGCAGGTGAACCCTATCACATTACAATTTAAAAGCTCTAAAGCTAGTATTGCTGAAAGGGAGAGCAGCAAGGCTGAATGTTAGGCTGAATCCCCCCCTCCACCTCAAAGTACACAGACACCACGTTCATTCATTCACACACTCCCACACACATTTATACTCTCCTAATGAGCTCCAGTTTTCTCTGAACAAAGCTTTGTTGTAGTTTGCAGGCCTCTTTACGTGACAATCTGCACCATATAAGCGACAACCAGGAGGAACTTTAAAGTGGTAAACACAAACAACAATTATTCCAAAGTGGTTGTTTTCTTCATAATTTGACAAGAAGACTGCAGGATAAAACAAAACATTTTGGTTTTATTTTCTCTTTCAAGGGCAACAGCTTACCGTCCGGTCTTATGTTTTTTTGTTTTTTTTTTGTTTAATGCCAACCGACACACTGTCTAACCTCCTGCCTTGGCGGGGTGCCACAGAAACTCTTGTAAGGAGAGAGAAAATTAGTATTTCTCTGAGTCAACACCCTTGTTTTCATGTGGACCTTTGCTCTGATTAAGGATCGAGAACAGTCTGTGGGCATCTTTTTTTTTTTTTAATTCCTTTCTAAAACTTATTTTCTCGCAAGGAACCTTCAGAGATTCGACAGAGATGGGGTCGGCTTTGTCAGTGACCTCTGGCACCGGCTGTCTGTGGAGTGCATCCCAGATGGGTTGGACCGTGGCCCACGCTCCTTCCAGCTCCCTCTTTTCTCTTTGTGTCTCTCTCTTTCTTTCTATCTGTTGCTCTGCTCCCCACCACCCACCCCTCAGTACAGGACACACCAAATAGCTTGGGTCGCTTGGCACAAGGACTGCACGCAGGAGTGACCTTGCATGGCTCCCTAATGGAGAACTTGGCGTGGCTCCACACTTTCTCAGCCAGCAGACATGCACCCCACCCTTTCCCCTCACCACTGCCGTCACCTCCTCTCCTCTATAGATCTGGGCTACAATCACCTCTAACCCCCCTTTCCCCTGACATCTCCTCCCAGGAGCTAGGACACATCAAATCACTGACATTAATTGTCACCGGCAACTGCGGCTGATAAAAGCTCCCTGCCCCGCTTCAGTGCGGGGATGTAAGTTGAGCCACCTGGGAATTCACTCAGCTTCAAGAAAGTCAACCAGTAAGATGAAAGAATAAGTATTTGTGTGCGTGTGTTGTGCTTCACAGGACAAAGATTTTTGCACACGCAGTGACGAGGAATGCCATGTTGAAAACATGTTGAAATCTCATTAGGCTGCTGAAACCCCCAAGAAATAAGTGTGATTGGATTATTGGAAAACTCTCATCTATGACGATCATCTCATGGTAAAACAGTTGAGTTATTTTTGATTCTGCGCTGCTTAAACACAATCTGGTAATCTAACAGTTTGTTATGATGCATATTCGGCACAAAGAGTCACAAAGAGTGTGGATGATTGTTTTCAGTGTCTTGTTTACGGTGTTGATGTAAAGAGATTTGAGGATATCAGAGCTGTTCCTGACAAATATCTAAATAAGCTGGCTCAAAGGCAATTGGCAGTCATAAGAAAAAGGCTTGACTATTACAAAAAAAACAAAAAAAACTGGTAAGACACCATGAGAAAAACTTGATGAGAGAAAATACCTCAATGCAAACATCTAAAAAGCTTCAGGATGACCTGGAACAATATGGAGTGATGGTTTTAGTCTGTACTATCCACATCACAATATACCCTCCATGTCTCCAGAAGCAAAAATCAATATATATATATATATACATATAAAAAGACACCTTCAGTAAAAACACGGGGCAGACACTATTCTGCAAAGCTGCTTACCTCATCCTGACGCAAATTATAGCCAAGAACAAAATCATTTTAAAATAAAATGTCATCAGTTTTAGGTACAGGTTTGGGATCTTCTAGTGCTTTATTATCGTGGTGGCAGCATATCCATGAAGTGTGGCTCACATGTACTGACGTGGCTTGGTCATTGGTAATTTGAATCAGAATTAGCCAAACTGACCTACTGCCTAGGACAACTCCATCATGCAATTAATGTCATGTTAATGTGCTGTGATATTCTAGTGAATAGCCCCATCCTGATGTGGTTGTGCCCAGGGTGTAGTGCAATCGTGAATGTACATGGTAGGATCTTCACAGAAATGCGTTGCTGACATGTACACAATGCTGAGGAGGCAGGAAAGCATCTCAAGAAAATATCTATTTTGTGTCAAGAAAAAGGGGTCTGTGATTACTCCAGGCCTCAAATAGAGGACACTTATTGAAAATATGTGTGAGCACCCATGTATTGTGTTCCCGTTACGGCTGATCGGAGGCCCAATTACTGTACATTATATACTGTACAGTAATTGCTATGTTTGGGTCATGTCTAGCATTACAGAAATTTAATGATCGACCAAATTTTAGTGAAACACTATAATGTACATTTTAAAACTAAGTTCCTTTGTAGGTCAATACTGGACAATCCAATAAAGGACATAAAGTGTAGATCAACTCACTAAACAATTCTCAGATTGACTTCTTATTGTTCTATCAAGTTTCTTAAATTTGAAATTTAGGGTCGTCCAACCAAACAGTAGGTTCATAATTTGAAAATTAAAATTTACAACTAAAATATCAAAATCTTTACCATAGTGAGTAAAACAAAATGGCTTTTGTCTTTGCTTTGATCATTTCAGGATCACAGTTTTTCATTAAAAGCCTAATAATTGGACATTTTTAAAGAATTTCTAATAACATTTTATTTTTTGCAGAGACTTTTTAAAATATAATGTATATACAGGTCAGCAGTATCAAAGCACAAACTAAGGATTTAAAGTTTGCAGGGTCACCTTGATTGGACCCTGAGCTAAACTGTAAAAATATTGCCTACCTGCATCCAAACTCATGTAAGTCCAATGCCACTATCCTACATTTTTAGTTATTTTTTTACAACCCTCATACGTGTAGTTTTTAGAAAATAATGTGTTCTTTTCAATCAAGACTGGGAACAATCAAAAAGACTGAGTCTTAAGATCTCAAACCTCAAAGCTGCACTCCAGCTTGCACAGAACTTCAAGGATTGTGATATAGCCACAGGACATAACCAGCTGAGCCATGAAAGTAAAATCTTCAAAAATCAATTCTGAAACTCAGAGGTAACAGCAGCGGAGATCTTTTCTCCTTTAAGTGTTGCTGAAGCATTTTGGAGGAGTTGTAAAGCTGGAAGAACCACTTTTCACAAACTGCAGAGAGGAACAGAGAAAGTCACAGGGATTCAAATAAATATATATATATATATAAAGGACTTTCACCAGGTGTCCCTGGGATGAAAAGGCCTCAGTTTGGATACATTTCTACTGTCGGCATGTGGTTTGCTTGGATGTGCAATTGGCCAGCCAGGTAGAGAAGAGACAGCTTTAGCCCGCTGTCACCAAGGACTGGTTGCAAAACCACTGGGGTGAGAAAAGAGGGAAAAGTTAAATGAGCCAAATATTTTGCACTTTACCTTTGATCTAACACCACTTTTTATTGTGATTTTAATGTTTCTCTGCAAAGGAAAAAATACCCCGAGGCTCTTTCATTTGAGAATTAATGGCAGCTTTAATTAATCTTTACTTATTTTTTAATGCATCAAATTTATCATGACACACTGCAGGTGAATGATGCTGCATTTGTTGTACGGCGTGTCTTCCTTATACAGTAAAACCCAGTTAAAGTTAAAAGGGAAACACCTAAATAAATATGTAAAGTATGTAAATTGTAAAAAAAATGCACTGATTTCTGCATTTTAACCCTCTTAGGCTCAAATTAAGTTTAAGTAACAGGAAAAATCAGATATGTTGTTGCAACGCCTGCCTTGAGAGGGTTAAATTTAGGTCATAAGTAAGCCCACCCTTTTTTCAATCGTAAGGTTTTATGTACTAGAATATAAAACAAAAAAGTCTGATCATTACCTGGTGTTTGAGATCACTGCAACAAAACAGTATTGTAGTGTGCTCCTCCTACTTTGCCATTCATTTGTATTGTGTACAGAATTTAAAAAAACACACAAACAATCCTGGATAATATGTGGTCTTAAAGTCAACAACGTATGCTGGACATCTGTGCACTAAAGCTGCCATCACAGAAGTGGAAATGAGCTTTACCAAGAACAATGATGCAAGCACAAACCATCACAGAAACTTGATGTTGGACTTGACGCTAACAACAACCTTGTGCTTCTTCGAAAACACATTGTCTATTTCTATAAAATAAAATAAAGAAAGAAAAGATTTGAATCCATCTGATCCACTTGAAGAGAATGCATCGTCACCTCGGGATAAAGTTAACATAAGTCTTTATTTTCCACAGTAAGATTTTAAGAGGCATGTGTAAAGATCAGTCGGTACAGTGTGTCTAACATTTCTATTCAAATGAATCTCTGGATCATAAGTTTCTTGCTGAAGTGCCTGATCTGAATATGAGAGATCAGAGGCCCCAAGATCACAAGTGTTGAACTTCTTTCTGTGCTTAATTTTGTCTGAATTTATTAAATCATTTAATGTGGAAAAATACACCAGTTCCTTCCAATTTAGATTTTCTTCACTTTATTTCTAGCCTTAAAATACAACATCTTAACAGCAGACTGGGAATAGAGGCATTTAAATATAACAAGAAATTAAAACTTAAGAATCATGCCTTCTAGGAAGGCATGTGGCCTGCCACCTTGCATGGCAAAGTTTTATGTGATTTCAGTCAGCTACAACCACACCAGATATTTTTGCCAAATATCTGTAAAAATGACTGCATCATAGCATTTTTTGTGTCTGCTAGGTTTAATTAGCCATCTTGAATCAGGTTGACTCGAATTGAATGCTGGCCGGTTATGGCTGTGGGTGATAAAAAAAAGTTGATAGAAACACTAAATATCTTGGGCTGATACTATCAGCAGAAGCTAAAAATCAACATCGGAATCACAGCATTTTTGTTTTCCTTACCATACTATATACATATGCATATATGCATTTGTTGTTGTTTTTTCAAATATTCATTTAAGGTTGTTTTAGTAGAAGCTATCTTTCTAGTGAAATAATAATTGTAATAAAGTAGTTGTAATAGTTGTAATAAATATAATGAATGTGACTACATGTGTGTATTAGAAAATTAGAAATAACATCTTTCTTTGTACACCCAGCTGAAAATGTACAGTGGCTCCCAAAGGCTGTTGCTGCGATCAGTCACTTAATGTGACAGATTTATTTTCTCTTTATTAAAATATGTGCATATTATGCATCATTACCAACCTTGATTGTAATTTCTTTTCAAAACCATATCTTTTGACTAAAACCCTGCAATTTTAAAACCTTTAAAAAAGACCTGGAAAAACAAAACTGGAACAGAAATGAAAATGTAAGTTAAATTACAACACTTCAGCTGGTTAAAATATAATAAGAATAATATTAAATCGTAATTTTTAAGCATGAGATGAGTGATGAGATGTTCAAGCGAATGTGTTTAGGGAGCGCTGTGTAACAGTCATTATCATTATTGAATGACTTGTTAGAGTTTCTAAACATCTCATTTATCATAGGACCAGCTCGAATATCAAAGTCCTAAATGAAAAGAATTTATAGCATCAGTTTTCAGTCTTTCTGCACATCAGATGTAGGTTGAAAACAAGAGAAATCTTCCAAATCTTTGCTTGAAACACTGGAATGAAAATTGCTGAAACAGATATATAGGAAATGATATTTGCAGTCAATGCAAGGCCAAGATATAAAAATCTCTTGTCAGGAATGAACTTTCAACCTTTTTTCTTTTTTTTTTTGGAGGCCTGACCTCTCTGTCTACCTTTTTAGAAAAAAAATGCTACTGCACTGTCATTGTATACAAATTTTCACATATTAGTCAAAGAGCTGTGACTAGCAGAAAGACTGGGCAACATTTGGCTCATGTTTATCAGCTTCAGGCTAAATTCAAAGTAATTTCATCCATGAACTCTGCCAACCTGTGCATTGTTCTATTAATTTTATAATTAGGGACAAAACTAAAGCTTCCCATGCAATTACTGTTATCTGGTCAACAATCCTAAAGCCCCAAAAATGCTGTGAATGAAACATTGTTGAGGTAGAGGTAAAAGGTGTTTTCTTCTGCTTGTTGTTTTCCTTCCTTTGCTTGTTTCTTTTTTGAAGAGGAGATTGATCCAGTGTTTACAACATGTGCTCAATTACAAATTTTAAGGCCTTGCACTGTTGGTGACAATGGGGCCCGGTGAATCCTTGGCAAATTGGTGTCAATTACATTTTTTTTCCTTCATACAAGCCTCACGTCCAGGCAGACTAGACTATGACATGACTGACCTTGAAGCCAGCTTTATAGAGCAGATTGACATTTTCCCTTAGTCTTTCTGCTGTCGGTAACCTCTCCCCTCCCCTACACAAATATCATGCAGTTCAAGCTTCAGGAAAAGGTGCTGGCTGTGGAAAACTCATTGTCCACTACCGGCCCAGCACTGTGCAACAGCCAGCGAGATGACTGGTGCTGCTAGTCGTGCAGGATTTAGCAGCTAATAAAATCCTAAAAGTGAGCTGAGACCAAATCACCGCTGTGAATCTGTTCATTCAGAACATGTCTTGGCGCATTTACCAGGAGAAAATGGTTTGTTTTGGCTTTGTATAAAAGCTGCCAATCAAAGTCTGTGTTCATGCAGACTCTGGTGGGATTTCTACTGAGAAAAACTAAAATTAGGCTATTTGTAAATCTTCTAAACCTTTCAAGAAATCTGTCAGTTATTTTTTGAATTATTGGACAGAGTGCCTTAACTTATTTTATGAGTTTAGTGTATCTACATAAATAATTTGGGAACTACTGTAGCCCGACCTGATTTAATCAATCAAACCACCAAGAGCAGCTGTTTCTTTAGTCGTCTATGACACCGTGATCTTATAATAAAAGTCCACAGATTAAATACACAATGTGTCTTTGTACTATTGTGTCACTACCAACTTCTTTTTAATTAGAACATGTAGCTATGTTGCTGTCAAATACAGAAAACTCCTATTCTAAACCTCCTTATTGGATGTCCTTTTATTGAGGGTTTTGTAACAGCATGGACCAAAAATATACCAGCTCTGCTGTCTGTCTGGAATGATTTCCCTCTTTTATGATGGCTCCTAATGATGCCTTGATGATGCAGGAGCACAGTTGCTACAGCGGAGCTTCAACAAGGTACTTGTCATTCTGCTCGCCTTCATGCTCAGACCTCTTGAGCTGTTTTGTGAAAGGGAGCCAGACTATAACTAAAGTGCAACATGTTTTTACTTTACTGTGATTCACCATAATGACTTACAGGTGTGAAAACATCATAAGGAAATGCTAATGCTGCCCTGCGTCTGTTGGCACATTTGCCATAGAAACCTGAAGAGTTGATTACATGTCAATATTGTGTTAATAGCTCAGGATATTTCTTCTATAGGGGCACAAAATCAATTAACAGAAAAATAAGAAAAATAAAGTCAGATTACAGGTTGTGTGGTTGTTGTATTGTACAAGCTGGACTAAAACAGCATTGTAACTGAGACTACAAACAAAGTTAAGGGTGACAAGCCATTTCCCAGCAGTAATAATAATAATACCAAATTACTTGCTTAGTTTCTCCAAAATGCAACAACTAACGGAGATGTTTGAGTATTTCCCAGCAGAGGACTTTGTCATGAGAGTAGTTGAAACAATTTAAGATTAGAAATGTCAGCCACCGTCAATAACGGCTTGCCTACATGTATTGATATGCTGACAACCCAAAGAACGGCTTGTTTGCTTAAAGGCTTACGTTGAATCAATGCATTTGTTTACGCTCAGTGACATTACGTTTATTGGCCATCAAAGATGTGCTGCTGCATATTTCTATCCAGACGTGTATTTCAGCCATTATCGGAGATTTGAAGATGGAAAGAGTTTTGATCATTTGGCATTAGTTTATTGTTCAGTAAAGGGTGACATGGAATATATCAGAATGCACCTAACAAGACACAAAATATTTTAACAGAGAAATACACTGTGCTTTTATTTATTTTATTTTTTTTCTATTTTTATGCCTGCTAACAAAGACTATGATATCAATAAATAACACACTGGCACATCTAAATTGAGACATTACAAATAATATTGTGACAACATGGACAAAATGTTTATTTCTTAGTTTCTTTGTTAGGGCAGCTCACAACCCTTTGTTTACATTTTACTCCTGAAAAATCTGTATTTGAAAGTTTTAACAGTTCATCACCCAGTTCATCATAAAGAATATCATGGATGCCTCTACCTACACACAAACCTTGTGTGGACACGGAAAGAGGTAGGACTAAGGGGTAGAGGAAATAGAAGAATTGGAATTCAGCCTAATAGTGCGCTCCTTTTGTAGTCAGAAGTCAGAATTTCCAAGTCAAAAGAAATCAACCAGAACACTCCTTGAACTCAAAGTTGAAGATTCCTGACCCACCCCAACCTCAAAGTCCAATATTGATAGCTTGTGCATGAAAACTGATGATATGTAGCAGCAGAAAGTAAGCTAAAATAATGAAATATGGGTCAGAAAGAAAATCATACACTATAGTAATCATTGCTCCTTCCACAATTGAATCTGACTAGTATTTATAGTTTCAGTCACATAGTTTTTCATAAAAATGTGTTTTTACTATTTTTATTAATCCATACAAAATATATAACTGGAAGTAATAAAACAAACTGAAAGCTGCTGTATAGATGCTGCCTCAGAAGGACATGATCACAACATGTGAATAAAAAGGTCCCATATCTGTTAACTGCTGTTTAAAATGTAAAATGTATATGTTCCTAAATGTGAGTCTGAATTATCTGTATCCATTGTGAGAGGAAGCTATGTGCTTGGCAATCTCATTTCTGCGCACACACAAAGAAAAAGAAAATCAATGCAGTTTCAGTGCAAAAAGCCAAGATGCATTTTTAAGGTCACTGTTGAATGAAGTCGGGACTAAATCACACGAAGGTAGAGTCTGGTGTCTGCACAGTAAAATGTCTGACACATGAGGTGACATTGAATTTGAACATAGTAAAGGAGTCGCTAAATCAGTGCAAGCTGCACTTGATCTGTATGCCATCGATCATTAACCAAATGCATTTTATTTTGCTTCTTTTCAAAAAATGCACAATTCAAAGGACATGATCAGCTGAGAGTCACCAACAGATATTCTTCTCTGCCACGTGATTGTTCCCCTGAGTTGGTGGTGAGCTTTGCCAGACTTAATTATAAAACTGTGAATCCATGGGAGAAAGCCTGACACCATGTCAGTTTAAGGCTCATTCATCACGATAGTAACAAAAAAAAAAAGACGCAATAGGAGTAAACTAAAGTGAAAGGATGAAAGAAAAGGAGAAAAGAGGGAAAGAATGAAAAGGAAGTGGCTCTCCACGGATGGCTTGTCATCTGAGGTGAGACTGAACAGAACAGAGGTAAACAATAGATGTTTGGTAAAAGGCAGAAGCAGTCAGTCAGGCAGTAATAAAAAAGAGGGGTGGGGGGGAGAAAAAAAAAAAACAGCCACAAGTCTTTCTGAGGGGAAGCTGCCAGACTCCATTTGTCTGAGTGTGCAGCACACTCTGTCACCTGCCATAACTACCCATCAACCCCCTGGATTTTTTAGCCCCAGCAGTCCTCTGTAGCTGTGCTGCTTTTGTGTATAAATGCATATAGTGTAGCTGTATCTATAGATGAGTGTGTATGTGTGTATGTGTGTGCTGCAGAGCCCTGACAGGTGTGAGGGCTTGTTTGAAGTGTATGAGAGAGATGCTGGCACTGATACCAGATGACATTCTTGACTGTGTTGTGGTGCCTCGAGTGCTGACCTGCTAAGGTGGCAGTGCCGACCGAGGCTTCTGTCTGAGCTTATCTAGACCTTCACATCCTCTTGCTCAGAGACAAAGAATGTTTGTATTTTCTTTCGGTGAAGATTAAAGTATAAAAGGAAAAAGTTTGAAGGAAAAAAAAACGTTAATAGAGTTGGTGTTTAGGTGGGCAGAAAAGTTATGCAACACATGATTTATGGAAATCAAGAGAAACATTTAAATATAATTTAAATGACCTTATTCTTCAAAGACTGATACAGCCCTGTTGGACACGTTGAGAGTTTCTGTCACAAGAGCAGGACATGGGAGTTGCTGGTAGCTTTAGCACCACATGGTAGCTCATTCTTCAGATATTTTCTGCGTTATTTTAAACTGACTCTCTGCCAGATGCTTGTTTTGATGCTCTATTGTTAAATAGTAATTTCAGTCACAGAAAACATTTCATCATGAGCTTGTAAGAAAATTATTCCTTTACATTCAAATTAGCACGAGTAGTATGTCACAATACTTTTACCTTGTTTGGGGTTTTTGAGTGAGTATAGACAGAGTCGTAATGAAGAGGTTTTCTAACAGGAAGTCCAAATGCAGTTAAGACCAAAAGGAAACTTTTGTCATTTTTAAAACAACTCCAATCTCAACAATGTTATAACCTATACACTGCTCTTTTGTAGTTCTTTGTTATGTACATAAAAGTGTATGTTATTTGCAAGCTCAAATAGAATATTTAGCAGCTAGCTGTAGCACTTTCACTGCAACCCAGGATACCTTCAGCAGGACCACATTATATGTCTGTCAGAAAAGACATTTAATGCAAAACTGAAAGCAGTGTAAAGGTTTATAAAATACTGTTTGTGTGAACGGCTATGCAATTTTTGAGTTTGGACTTGTCTAAGATAGCAAACAAACAAATGCTCTTTTGCCCAGAGCAATCCTAACAAAAATGCTAAAATACACATGTCATGGCATGTTTACATAAACAACATATCAAAATTCAGAGGAAAAAAAACATTCTTAACATGGCTGAAGACTTTTACAAAACAATTGTAGTTTTTATTTATTTTAATAATATTTGTAGTTCCCTCACATTATTAACCATATCAGCACATAATCAAAATATAATAGTGATAATATGAACCAATACAGACATACAACAAAAAGATAGTAAAAATGGTTCAAGTGTTCAAGTGAAATACAGGCTGGTGTCGCCTGAAAAGTAATATATTTTTGCTACTTGGTCTAAACTATCCAGGCTGCCTTTGGAAAAGGTTACAGAAAAGTACTAGGGGTATTTTAGACAGGACTTTGACACATTCAGTAGCCTGGTGTTTAATGGAAAGCTGTGCTTCTGAAAGCAGCTTAGGGCTGTTTTTATATCACTGGTCGACAGTTTAAATTTGTGATTTATGAATGTTCAAACCTGCACTTGAGTTGATATTTAGGACCAACAAGAAATGCATTTTAAGTTTCACCAGAATGATTGACAAATCAAGACTATCCTAGTTTGTGATCACACATATATTTTGTTTCCTGACTTTTTTCTGCAGGAAAAAAAAAGTCTGCTCTCCAGATGAAGGCTTTTAGCCCTCTTTCACTCTCCATGACCTAAAGTATCAGAACATGGCTGGATTGTAGCAAATTCGGAAAACCTCTCTCAGTATGAAGGCAGTCATGATATACCTATGATCTTCCTACTCCCCAAATAGGCGTTTTTTTCTGACATTTTCTGCATCCTTGAGATGCTGTCTTGCACCCTCATCATGCTTTTTACTTCAGCACCATGTACCCCCAAAAATCTTACCACACACAAGCACAATTGCACCATGCCCAGGACCCTTCCATGAAAGAGTTTCTGAAACAACGCCAGGATGCAGCTACGTGCTAGAAGATCATTCCCTTGATGGGGTCATATAGCTTAGGCATGAGGCCACCAAGACCAATCTTGCTTCAAAGTTTCAACAACCAAGTCGTGCTTGGTACCCCACCTCACAGATACACTGTCACCATGCTCCAACCATGACCCTGATATACTGCCACCACAATGATAATCCACCACGACCTTGCTATAAAAGTTTTGTGGATGTTCAAAACCATTGTAGACATCACACTATCATGCATAATTGGGAGCCCACTGTGCTTCTAATACGCCTCTGAAGACCTTGCTAGGATCCTGCAAAGCCCATTCACACTTTGGCTGATATTTTTATGTTGGCTGGTTCTTACATGGAGGTCATTATTCAGTGTGGAGTGGGCCTGACTGTGAAGCAGCAGCTGAAAGAAAATGTGAAATTTACAGTAGCTGTAACTTATAACTCTGAAGTAACAGTAATGATTAGAAACGCAAGCAGAAGCTATAGATGTGTTTTAAATAACCTAATTAAAGGTGGTATCTCACTGGGCTGTGACTGTCGGAGACTAGTTGGTGACTCAAAAATGCGAGAAAATAGGGAAATTTTCTGCTGCAGTCTGAACGAATTCTAAGTGTCTGCAACCAAGCAAACAGCGAGTCATGCATCCAGGTTTTGAAAATCACAACTTATTTTTGTGTGCACGAGTTGTAAAACTGTATTCTAGGAGTGCACATTACTTCGTTGCCCACTTCAGCCCACTTTACACCCTCTTGTCAGCTGTCCCATGTTTCTAATTTAATCTATTTGAGTGCACTTCTGAAAACAAAAAAGAAAAGATAGTTTTGGATCAGTTTTTAAATAATTATTATGAATCATCATTGTGGTTTTTGACATTCACAGCTGTAGTCTTGAATGTTTCTGTCAGAGGAGAGCTCCCATGCAGGTGCCAAAATACAGCTCTGACACTTTGGAGATGGGCGATGACTCTGAAACTATTTGTTGAAAATTCCATCAACAACATGTCTTCATGAGTCACATCTCAGTGAGTTACTGGATTAAGAATTTCCTCTGTGTAGATACTAAATGCAAACATAGTAATTTCACTGCTAATCACATTGCTGATGTAGTTCAGACTTTATATTCCTTTTGATCAAGCTTGACATTGCACCTTTAAGGAGATTCCAGTGTTCAGTAATCTAAAAGTAAATTGATACAGCAACTTGATTTTTTTTGGTTGAATAATCAATATCTACTTGTAACAAGTTTGAGTGTAAACTAAAAAAGTAATTTAAGCATGCACATTGTTTTTCAAAAATCTGAATTTGTAGTTTACAATGTTGGGGGGACTGCTTAAACCTCTGTTTCTGACAATTTTTGGAAATGATACTGCACAAAGACAAATCTGAAAGTTCACATTTGCCATTTATTTTATGTACATGTTGTTAAAAAATCAAAACATGAAGCAGACATGTTACTAGGCCAGTGGACACATCTTCCAGTTTTAAAATAAGCAGATGGCTTCAAGAAAACCTTTCACCACGGATTTGACATGCTTCCCGTAAGTACCTCTGTCATCTCAGCTCCCCTCTCACTTTTGTAGAAGGTGGCAGAGTGTGAAAGTTACAGATTTCACCTTTAAATAAGGTAAACTTTATATCCAGTGCAAAATTTTCTGTCAGAGGTTGTAAATCAAACTTGTTGTTGTTTGTTAGTATGAAAGTAAATGTATCTGTCAGTTTCTATGACTTGCACAAAATATTCCTGTGACAGACTGCTACCTGGGTAGATGTGTTTACCCAAGGAAAAGAAAAAAAAAGAGATTTCTAGAGACCACCTTTAAATAGCACATCTTATAGTGTTTTCTTTCTCTGTGTTAGCTTATAACACTACATGTAGTGTTCACCCGCCTGGTTTGTTCCTGTGAAGGACAGCAATTCCAGGTGCAGCGAGAAGCGATGCAAATCAATCATTTTATCTTGAGTGAGATAATTTATGATGTGCTCGGAGGGTTACGAATTCTATCTCCACCATGTTCCTACTGTCATGTCCCATGTTTAGGACTGTCATCAGTCTTCATCAGGCGCCCCGCTTTGCTCCTGCTCCCCCCATCTCTAGAGTCACGATTTATCCCACAAATAATTGATTATGACAGGTTGCATGCAAACAGAAAGCGAACTAAATGTGATTAATCACTTTGTTCGATTAATCACAGCTGATTATGCATTTTAAGCACCAATATCACAGCAGAAGATCACTGGAGAGGTGCCCATATATTCATTAGACCTTCACCTGGGACTGCATGAGAAAAAAAACACCTATATGGGAGCGGTTTTTGAGACATTTTCAAGGAGAAAAATAGCAATTTTTTGCAAATTTCAAGTAAGTGAGTTAAAAAAAAGCATCTTAAGTTTATTAATTTATGCTTTTTGATGAAAAAACTCCTTGAAATCTTTGTGCTCTGTTTTATGTTATTAAAAGTCCTGTAAAAAGCTTGTTGCACCATCTGACTTTCCCTGATATTCAAAGTAATACAACACCATTCCCACTGAAAATTGCAAATCAGATCACATAAGCAGGTTCACAAAAAAGCAATTAAGATTCAGTGAAACATGTAATTTAATCAGACAAAAAATGAAATATATTAAGGTTAAGAGTGCAGCATTCAGCCTTTTTTCCCCTGCCTATTATTCAAATGAAGTCACCATGCAAGTAGTGATTCTGACAAGCACACGTCTGTCTAGGATGACAGACAGAGAAGACAGGAAAATAAGTGAGACAAAGCACGACTTGAAAATCAGGGGTCCCCAATAACATGAAAAGGTAGAGCAGCATTACTAAGACAGGTCGTCATGCATTCACTTGTTTCATTGCTCTCTCATTGAGAATTCTGCTGCAACACTCGGCATCAATTAAATCTTCTTTACAACAATCCATATCGGTAAAACGTGTTCTTGTCGTATGAGGCATTAAGTCGATTCCTTCCAAATTATAGCAAATTAATGGAGAATAGATGACAGCTGCCAATATAAAAAGTATAGCTTCAGTATCTTTTAATTCTAACAGTAGGATACTGAGGACAGTCGATTTGATGAGTGTCAGTTTTTTTTAGGGAATTTTATGTCCTAACTGTCTCCTCAGAAGGCTATACTGACGATGGTTAAGTAAAATAAAAATAGCTGAACACACAGATTCAAAGGAGTTGCAGGTCATCTCAGTGTATGGCGATGTCTTCTGTGAATGAGTCAGCATGTAATGTTAGGCTGCCTCCATCTTGGATGATAACCTTGGAACGGCATTTAAACAGTCAACCAGAATATGGGTGGTCTTTGCAGGGTCTTGGTGAGCTCTTTGGGTGCTTACTAAAAAAGTGGGAGTTGTGCAGTGTATCCTTGACGTGGGGCCCACACACACACAAACTGTGATACCTTTGCAGACATTGTATACAATTGCGTGTTCTAGCTTTTAAGATTACCTCCTTGGTATGGTGATCTATCAGTTAAACATCAAAACAAACTAAACTAGGTGGTCAATCTGGCCAGTAAGGTAATGTGAAGTCTTTCATTCCTTCACTTTCTCCAGAATTCTATTCATTTATGGGACAGCAGCTCGTCCCACCCTCTCCTCCCATCTTCTCAACTGTTGCGATCCGACAGAAAATGTATAAAAAGTTATATTAGCGTGTTAAAAAAAACTGTTGTAAAATATTTTTTATTCCTTCTGCTGTAACCATCATGAAAAAAGTTAAAATCTTCACAGTTTCAAATAATCCTTAAACACTCCCACATTGTGGCACCACAGCCCTGCTGAATTTAGGTAAATAACTCAAAATTTTGTTTTATTTTCTTTTAATTGTTGGTATTCTAACAAAGCACTTAAATTCACAGTACAAAAGGATGAAAGTCAAAGCAATAAAGTGCTCAATAACAAGGTATCCACTAATTCAGAATAGTTATTGTCGTATTCCATCAGTTAGAGAGTTAAGAAAGCAAAATATAATCCCAACATATAAGATTCAACTTCTTGAAGCATCTTTAATCTCCTGATGGTTTATTGTTCTTCTGATTTGCTATTGCCATTGTAATTTTAAGTTTCTCTTCATTTAAAAAATATCAGGATTGGTTGCTAGCCAGTTGAAGTCATTTTTAGTGATTCTTCTGTGCAGTTGGATGGGCTTTTTAAGGTATCACTCTGCCGAAACACCTCATAATTTCAAAACAAACGTTTCTAATACTGACAATCACATTGAAGGGATTGAAGGGATTTGGTTATCTTTTGATTTAAACATTTCTTTAGCCCATATAGCCTGTCCTTTACCAGAGGGAGTTGAACAGCTTTACAGCATGATAAAACCCCCGTCATGCTTCACTATAACTCAAAGACGCTCTTTTATCACAGGCTATACTTTGTGCCTCATAAACATATTACTGCACTGCACTTCAGACACAGGGTACTTTGGTTTTCTCTGTCAGCAGAACATTTTTCAAAAAGAAAAAAAAAAGTTTCTTTTTGCATGGAAGTTCTTGCAAACATGAGGGTTTCCTACTTTTACTTTCACTTCCTCATTGGCTTTTGCCGATGGCTCTCTTCTTGCAGCACATGTAACAGGCTGAAATCACCTCTTCCAGATTGCTCCAAGTCTCCCTGAAGTTCTGTCTGAGTTCTTCTCTTTTTTAGGTGTTTCTCCACATTGCCTAACAACCTTCACAAACTTCTCGCACCCAGTTTCTTATTAGAACAACATACTGGAAGCATGGTGTGTTTTTATCACAGGGAAACTTCTCAAAAGCATTACAAAGTGGTGAAATATATTAGTGGTTTTTGTTGTATTTTGGGTTGTAGCTTTTGAATTGAGCATTTTTTGGTAATAGTGCTACTGTTGATCTCAGACAATATTTTGGTGTTTTATTTATTTTTGTCTGTGCCACTGTGAAAAAGAAACAGAACAAAACGTGTAAATATTTGGTTATTTAAGGTGATGCTGATGCTGTAAATTAATATTTGTTTTTCTTAACTACAAACAAATTAAAACAATTTTTCTTCCATTCGTTTTTAAATATGTGTACCAATTTGTAAGCACTAAAGCACATGTGTTACCATTTGGCCAATATTCTTTTGTTTCAGATTTTGTTACTCTTTACTCTTACAGCAGCTTTAGAAAGTCCCGTACAAAAATACTCAACATTAAAGTGTGCATTGATATTTGGTAGCAGAGATTTTTGGCAATTTTACAACATAAGGTTTAACTTAGAGTATGCCAATGTCACACTAACTTTGAAACTTTTCATTTTTGTTCGAAGAATTTTTTTTTTCACAAACCTTATACTTCTTAAACACAGTATACATTTAAATGTAGTCATTTTTGTCTTATTTTACCCAGTGAGACTCTCACTGCTAAAGGACTTAGGTTATTTATTTTTTTCCTCCCAGAGTGCAGAATGGGCACATCTAAACTCTTATTGACTTCCATTGCTTCTGAGCTCAGACTTTTCTCATCAAAACTGAAAATGAAAGGTCTTTATATAGTACCTAAAATTTAGACATGAAGATATACATTTATGACCATCAGACTCTTCTGTCAATCATTTTAAAGCCTCGATTTTAGTCTGTGTTTCTGTCTACCTCTCTCATGAAGAGTGCCATCAGGAAGTGAAAGACACAGGTGTGTGGTTACCATGATGACCTTAATGAGCCACTAACAGACTTCTTCTTTTAGACTTCTTACATGGTTTATGCATCAAAATGTAGATGTTTTTTCAGCAGTGATTATTACAAAAGTAAATCTTGTATTACTTTTAAGCTTTTTAGGAGAATGTTAGTTTATGTTGGAAGTTTGGGCAGTAGCTGCATCATTGGCACCCTTCAAAATAGTTACAGACATTTTTCAATTTCCAATTATCATGTATTTTGAAGAAAAAAAAAGGTTAAATTTTGTTCATATGCTAATTATTCCCAGCAGCACATTTTGGCACTGGAAGTTCAAGGCATGGATATTAACAGTAGCAACAAAAATCTCAGAACAGGAACCCCTGGACTGTAAATCAAGTTGTTGCTGTTGAAGAGATAAGTTAAAAAAATGCCTGTCCTCTCTCATGAATGCTCCAGACTGCTGATCTAGTAAGTCTGTAAAGTCTGTCCTGAAGTCGAGTCTTATTCCTCAGAGTCTGTCACAGGGAGCCAATACTTAGTCCCATCACAATGATAGATGGAGGTGTAATCACACACTGACACTGTCGACTGCAAATCTCACTCGTAAAATCACTTGAGTCAGCTCAATTGATGATGCATTTTTGGAGGCTGGATACTTTAGAAAACTTAGTTTGTGACAGATTTCCTTTTGTAAGGTCAGTCTGCTCAAGCTAATAGCTGTTTCATCACCACAGTGACCCACCTTGTAGACAGTCGGCCGTATGATAAGAACAAGTTAAGGTTAAAAGGATTTTCTCCGACGACCCTATGTGCCCCACTCCCATACAGCTGCCAATTCCTGACTGAAATATAGATTTAAAAAAAAAAATGAAAAAAGAAACCCAAGTGAAGTGACAACTTATAGAATGTGATCCCCAATGCAATAATCCAGTTCCTGCCACAATGACTGAGAGATAATTAGCAATTCAAATGATTGAACAAAATGTCGTCAATCATTTCTAATTTGACAGTTTCATCAATCTACCATTCAAACTTCAGCTATGAACCACTTCTCAGAGCACTTAACATGTCAAAAAACTTTAAACACATCATGGTTACATGGTAGTCACGCTATACTGGGAGGCAAAAATGAACTGTATGTATAAGAAAATCAAAAACCTGACCTACAAGGAGTCATTAAACCGAACTTAATGGATTTGCATAAAATTACTTGTTCAATAACAATAAGGAGTGACAAAGTGTTAAAAGAAAAGTTGAAAGGCTCAAATGAAGAATCCAGGCTAGGTTTAACATTTGTATTACAATTGTCAAAAAACGAAACCATCAATATCCACAATTGTTAAACTCAGAACTGGCAAAATATTAAGTTTGACTGACAGCTGGGATCAGGGTACTGAAAACAGGAGGAGAATTAAAAGAGAGATCGAAAAAGTAAAAAAAACTAATAGACTGCATGTGCCTGGTGGTACCAGTACTGAGCTGGTGCGTCAAACAAATGGCGATGAAAAGGAGAGAAAATAAAAATCCTAAAAATGTTAAACAGATATGGAAATTATTAAAACATAAAAGTATAAAAATTGCTCAAAAGTATGTAAAGAAGAGGTTTTTTTTTGTTTGTTTGTTTTTCTGGGGCATTGGTACCATTGCCTCCTGAGACCCATGACCTCACATGGGGACGTTGGCTTCCCTGCACCATTTCTTCTTTTTTTGTTTTTGCTCAACTTAGATCTGTTGTGATTATTGAGGACACTTGCTTTTAATTTTTAAATAGTTTTATATTTTAGATTACTAATTGTTCAGGAACAGTGTTTGTTTTTTATGTCAATGAGGACTTATGAGTTGTAATAGCGATGGGGAAATTAAAAAAATGCTCACCAAACAATAACTTGTGTCTTGGGAGGTTCAACTGTTTATCTGATGTCATGAAGGAGTCCTGGAGAGCGTGGGATGGGGTTTTTTTGTGTTCAGAGTTTCATTCTGCTCACTAAGGGATTGTATGATTCAAATAAGGAGGTATAAGAGGTAATAAGAGCCACTTGTTTTGCTATATTGGTTTATTATATGTAAAAGTCTTGTTTATGTTTAATGGTGAGCAGGTTGTACTGAAAAGTTTTATTTGTCTTGTTCTCAAACAGATTGTCTAAATCGGTGTGCATAAATGAACTAAACTGAAGGAATGGATTTCTGTTAAATGTTGACCCTTGGCACCTGGTTTAGTTCAAATGTAAAAACACAGCAACAAAAATATGTTCATTTTTGAAATGTTAATGTTAAAAATATGACACGGCAAGTTCTTTATTTGCTAATACAATGAGTTATTTTGCTCTATTATAACACCCAGAAATCATCACACAGTCACATTTTTATAACGTCTGGTATAATGTTTTTCAGAGAAAGCCATGACATTTCTGCTTGGTAACCCTTTATGTTTGATTTGACAAATCTCTTAATGGCTTTGGTTGCTGATAAAACAACGGTGAGGAAAAAAAAAAAAATCTCTTGGATCTTGCAGAAATCAAAGTGCATTTGCAAAATAAAAGCAGGCATTTATTCAAGAGCATAAGAAGCCAGATCAAAGGCAAAAGTAAGAAAGCAGCTAAAATGATAAGAAAAAAAAAAACAACTACTCAACCCTATGATCCCCGAGAGATCTTTGAAAACACAATTAATAGGAGGAAACTAGCATGCCAGTCTAAGCCTTGTGCTGCTGAAATACAGAAATAAACAAGTTGCGGTAAAAACCTACTTTCTAATAAGTTACTGAAGACAGAACAAAACAAGCATATTCCCTGTCCTTTTTAAGCTAAAATACTGCTGTTTCTGTAATTTTTTGTTTTTAAAAACAGAGATTCTATTCATTCCTATGTCATTCATGGTTTATTATTTTACTTTTTGTTCACCTATTTCTGCTTGATTCTGGTCAAGGGCAAAACAAGTTGGTGAAAACAGCCGCTTAAGACAGATGACATATTACAGGGACTCCACTCATGAGCATTTGACTCATTGGATTAATAAAATCATCAAACTGAATAAAAGCCCTTGCCATTCAGCCCGGTTCCCCACAGTGTTTCACCTTGTCTGCTTGGCAGCGAGGTGTTCTCTGTCTTGTTGAGAAATGAGAAGAGGTTAGTCTCGGTTCCCGCAGCTCTCGACGAGCCCCTCTGCCGGCCTCCTCGGCTGCTTCGCTCAACGCCATTGATTACCTGATGCAAGCAAAAGCCAAGTGTGCAGCTCTGATCATTAATCCTAGCACAGCCCTGCTCTTAAACAATGCTCCCCTTTTGCTTTCTTTCCCCCTTTCTTTCCATTTCTGCCATAAATTGTGGTAATAAGGGTAGGGGCCAATGTGGCCTGTGTGTTGAAGGCTTTGCAAACAGGGTTTTTATACCTGTAAGGCTGGGAGTGGGAGCGGAGGAACATTATTGTCATTTATTCAGCTTTTCTAAAGTAGGGGTCCTCAAATGAAAATGAAAAACCCCAGTCTGGATTTGTACCCAAATGAAGTCCTATCTCCATTTAGATCAATTATTACATTTCAATAGAAAATACAGTAAATAGCTTCACTTGCACATTTTTTTTCTTGTATTTGTGCTAATTACTTTTAGGTGATGCAACTCCTCTAGCTTTTACAGTAGCTTCTGAGAACTGGCTGTCCTCCGCCAACCCGTGGAGAGGTAGAAGTCTGAGAAAACAAATACTAGCATGAGTTCAGTCAGCGAAAAAAAAAAAAAAAAATGGCATGGCAGGCAGAAAAAGAAAAGTTAAAAGGAGAAAACAAAAGTTTCGATCCAGTGTAGATGGGATCTCGTGTGTTCATTCTTCCCGTGGAGTGTTTAAAACTAGGTTGTACATTCAGAGATGGTGGCAATTATGAAAATCTGCAACATGATGCATTGCTTTTAAATTAAACGCAAGTGATTTAAGTAAACTTTGAGCTGCATGCACAGGAGATAAATGATCAAACTGAGTTCAACAGAACCAGCAGAATCCTCGGTCCATCAACACACCTGGGTTTTTAAGTCAAAACTGTTTAACTCAGGGTGTTAAAGAGGGTATGACTGCAGAGGCTTTATGATTCTTATTAACATATGAAATAAGACGAAAGAAAAAGGGAAACAGAAGCTTTTGTTGTTTTACTTAAAGCAAACAATGTATTTTGACATGCAGATTTAAACGCCTTTAAATGCAAACTTTATTTTACTAGGAGGTAGAAAACAGGAACCACTTTATTTTGTTTTCTATCTATCTTTCTGTCTGAGTAGACAGACATTAAAAATCAGCCAAGAATGTTCTTAGAGCCAGTGTGGCGCAATAAGTACAATTTGAAGTTTGACAGTAAGACCCATTCATCGTACTGCTAATAAGATTAAAAAACTCAAATGAAAAAAAAGTAAGCAGTCAGAATTTAGGAGTAATTCTAAAAAAAAATCAATCAAGTAATGAGATGTTTCATTGTGTGTAACAAAAATTCCTAATCAGATGATGTACCCTGTTAGACAGGCAAATCATTCTTTTTAATGATCTGTGGTTTTGATTAATTTGGTAAAAGATTTTTATTTTCTTTTAACATTATGTCCCTTATTTCTGTTAGCGCTGTGATTTCTTTTACAACCCTTCATAAATAAGCTCTTGTTATTTTCTCACACCTGTGTTCTCACACTCTTGTATTTTTTTTAATCATTAGCTTCTCTATATCTGTTGCCTGCTTTTCTTTGTTCTCTTCCAGGTGATTGTTTCAACTCCTGTTAGCTCCATTTTTACTTGGTTTGTTCGGAGTCTTGTTTCTGGCTCTCTCCACAAAAGTACCTGCACCAAAGCATTCTGAGTCCAGTTGTAAAAGTTGTTTTTCTTTTGATTTGTTGTCATTGTTGTTGTTGTTGTTTTTCCTCATCTGGCTACCTTATGAGTGTCCCCTCAAACAGCAGCATATGTAATGTATCCTTTAACTTCCTTTTTATGCTTTGTGAGTGCACCTGAACATGTTCCTTGCCCACAGGTTTAAAAGGAGGAAAATAACTGCCTGTGTTTGTATGTATTTCTGTGTGTGTGTTCTTTTGTCTGTCAGCAAATTATCATATGAAGCAGAAGATGAATTTCATTGAAACTTGCTGATGGTAATCACTGGGTGTACAGACACAAATGTAAAGACACTGAGCTAAAATTTGGTGTGGTTGTAGCTTAGGGGCACCCCAAACACAGACACTGCACTCAGATGTTTGTTTAAAACTTTGATATTCAAGTCAGCATTCAAAGAATGCACACTTTAATTATTGTGTAGAATTCTGCATGTGTTTAGTAGTAAAACCATTTTGATAAATCATGTACAGTTTTAAATGATATAGCGCACTATAAGTCAAAATATGGTACTTTATGTTTTCTAACACATTAAAACCTCCCATGATTCTGAAAAAAATGCAAATCCACAGCTATGCAACAGCTTACTGGACTGATCCAAAGTAGATTAGAAGGAATGAATCAAATGGCACTATCAAAGATTTCTAATATGTCACTGACAAAAGCTTAATCTGCTACAACAAAATGTTGAAAACAGCATGATTATTTAATGACATTGATTATGTAATAGCATTAAAAGTATAAAATTTTAATGTAACTCATGATGATTTTGATCAGTGGTATTTAATGTTTAAAGCATTTCAAAATCTTACATTCAGTTTCAAAATTTAACTGAAGCAGTTTGAGACGCAGATGCAGAGCATTCATTTGGATGTTTGCTAAAAATCTAAAGCATATGAATGAAAGTTGTATTGTTCAAAGTCAGAACATGTTCTCGGCTCCTTACTTGTTGTTGCTTTAATAGCGGAAAATCAAAAAAAGAAAAACCATTATTTTTGGAATTGCACTTATACTCTTGGGGGGGCACCTCCAACACACACATCAGCACTGTAGTCTTGTTGCATGTCCTCAGAACCGCAGTCAAATATGAGTTCTGTGACACCCACATATTGTGTGGAGGATACACCGACTGTGAGGAAATTTCACACCAGGTAATTATCTGCTGTTTCCTGCGCCTTTGGGAGGAAGGTGGGCGAGGCCGGCTGAGCAGCAGAGGGAGTGGTTGAAGGGAACGAGGCTTCGCTAACACCCTTAGATCTGAGGGTGAAAATTACACAGCCTCCTCCGCGGGCTTGGAGAGCCACCAAACCTCATAAAGCAGCAGGTGAGCACTTTTTTTTTTTTTTGCATCTCTTCTTCAATGTCGTCCTATGCAATATAAATAGAACAGTATCACAGTGTGAGTCACATCTCATTTGGTGTGTTGTGTTTCAGAGCACCTCCACGGAGACACCGGGCAGCAAGGGCAGCTGGGAGAAAGCAGAGCTCCACTAATGGACAGAAGCAAGGCTTGGAATTTACATTTTCCACCAAAAAAAAAAGCATTCTGAGGCCCTTTACTTTTATCTTCTGCACTACCACAACAAGACAACATTCAGGCCCATTTTGCTTTTCGGTTTGTGTCGGTGTACCTTTCACAGCTAAAATAAAATCAGAGTTCTGCACTAAATTGTCATAACAGGGCCAACAGAGACACAAGGCAAAAAAAAAAAAGACTCCCTACACTCGTGTCTAAGGTTAAGTTCAAATCTCAAATTATTTCACATGTATAATTTTGAAGTCTGGGAGGAAACCAGAGTAACTGGAGAAAATCCAAGCATGCAGAGGGAGAAGATGTAAAGTCTTTTTGCCATAGCCAAGATTTGAACTGTAAACGTTCCTGCTGTGAGGCAACAGTGCTACCCACCACACCATTCAACTTTCTTTTATTCTTTCCTCCTGAAAATGTTAATATAAATATCATAATGCTTTGGTATTGTTTTAGATTTGGCTTGAGTTGTTTGTCGCAGGAATGGGCAAAAATGTTGGCACACAAGTGAACAAGATTGCTAGAGAGTCCTGAGAACACAGTATGTCAAGGAAGTTCTCCTAAGCTAAAAAATGCTTTATATCAGTCTAGCAACAGGTTCTTTCGCAACATCATCACAGAGGTGTGTGTGCGCGTTGTTGGGGTCAGAAAGCAATGCTCATTCCAGCTTGTTTGGCAGAGCCAAGCTCCTAAGCAGAGGAGACAAGTTAACAGCACTAATTGCTGAAAAGGATGGATGGAAATTATTCCGAAGGGATGACAGTCTTTTGCCAGAAACAGAACAAGATTTTTTGATCTAGGCTATAAAACGAACAAACTGGGGCCTCAAGAGTCCCAAAGGCAGCCAAAATCTCTGCAGTGCCCACTTCATGCTTCGAAATGCAAAACTCTGATGCCATTTCACAAGACTTTATCTCATGTAGCTACACAGAGAACGAAATTATACGCATCTAAGGATTCATTTGCATGCAGATTTTCATTTGTTTAAACACTAAGCTTCTCATGTTAGCCCTTTAGCTAACTGATTTTAACAAAATCCTGGCACACAGTGGAGTTTTTTTTTGTTTTTTGTTTTGTTTTGCTGAAATACAAGCTTCTCGTTTTTAAGAAACTCAAGGCAAGTATCGCCCCTCGAAAAAACAAATAAGTTGGAGTTTTTTTACACAGACTAAAAAGCAGAGATGTATCAAACAAGGTATTTCGCTCAACTTTTGTTTTCCCTAAAACACACTGAAAAAGTCACTCACAGACAGTTCATGAAGTAATAAGAACAATACAAAACTTATTAAACTACGGTGACTGAAATCAAGTTATATTTACCTGAAACCTGCTGCTTTCCTGCAGCCTCCAGAAGCTAAACTCTGCACCTGTGTGTACTGATCCAGTGGAGGGTTAATAACATTCATCTCCTTCATTAGGTATATGGTAGGTGCAGCAGAGAACAGAACAATAGAGGTCTCACCAACATCTCAAGAGGCTTCCAGCAAAACACGGATTAGGTGGAGATTATTAAATGTCAGCTCTTAAGACGAATACTTTTTACAGCCTCAAAGTAAATCAATACTACTTATCTTTGATAAAAGAGGCAGAGAAGATGTGCCAGCGTAACAGCCTGACAGCTCGCTGCCTCACTCGTCCTCCTCCAAACCTTTACTAATCAAATTGGAAAATCCCACAGGACCGGTTTCAAAATTCATTCCCGTGCATTTGTGGTTACACATATGGAATTGTTTCTTTGTTAGATTAAGTGCAGCCCCAAATCTCTGCTTTCATTTGTGCCTCCATGCCCTATTTAACAGATGCTGTGACTTTAATTTTTAACAGATTTTACTAATCAGACCTAAAACGTCTTTGACGTGTTGCAAATGTTCCGAACAAAAGTCCCCAGAGTTTTTTGTTTGTTTGAGGTTATTTTTTAAGAAAATCAACCTTTTCAGGGTGTTTTTTTTTCTTTTTTCTGTCTGTTTGTTCATATGAGTCATATTCATCCTTGTATGTTTTTGGTCCGTATATATATATATACCTCTACCTTTTCCAGCTCTGATGCTCTGATTTCTTTGAACATTCTACTTCATGCTGAAAAATCCATTTTCTCAAAGGCGCCCAGATTGACATGGGCAAATATTGACGATAAACAAACCAATCAGAACAGAAGTTTGTTGATGGCTGTATGGCGCGCGCGCTTGCAGACTTCATCTTCTTGCTTTCAAAACAAGCGCAGAAAACGCCGCGCTGGACCGATCCCTCATTACTCCTGCAATGATGTCGGCTCGGAGAGTTTGAAATGCGTCCACTGGAGGAGTGTGTGCCTCACAGCACCTTTGCTCCCTGAGTTGTTTGTGTGTTCGCGCATTTTTGTACAGTTTGTAGTCCGCCCTTAGTGCTGTCACAGTGTCTGCATCCAAATCATAATTACAATGTAATATCACACGTAAGGCAGTGCCCCTGCTGTTGTTTCACTTTCCCCTCCTCTTCCCTTCTATGAATATCAAATGCTCTCACGCTGAGCTCTGAAAGCTGCACAGCTCCTTCTTAGACACACACTCGCGCGGATGTGTGAGGGGGAGTTGGGTGGGTTAGTTTGATTGTACTTTTCCTGCCCTGGTTTTGACAGGAAGAGCCAGCAGCGGGACATTGAATTTAAAAAAAAAAATACACACATACTTTCCACCTGATCTGCTGTTAAACCTGTCCGGGCGAGACAACCTTAACATCCTATTCAGCTGTCCTTTGTAGGGCATGCATGATATTTCCTATGCATGTCACATAAACTGCAGAAGTCACAAAGCTATCTCAGATGCAACAAGGGGCTATATGCCAAATTTTTTGGCAAGACTGCAAAATCAGACAAGGCTTGTAAGGCTGTAGTCATGGCTTAGAGAAAAAAGCAAATACTCATTTAAAACAGTCATTCTTTGTGGAAAAAAATGTGCTCGCTTTATGCATGCAGTGTTTAGTTTGTTGCTAAAATATCCAGAATGCTCTGCTGTGTGCATACCATTAGTTTTTCTCTTTTTTCCCTCAGCAGGATGGAAACATTTTTTTTCTTACTTCTTTATTCCAGAGTACTTGTTTTCCAGCAAAATACATTTTTCAAATGCTCATTTGACAGATGCTGTCTTTTCATCACATTAACAGTAAAAAAAAAAAAGAGGAAGAAAGAAAGCAGCCCTTCTTCCCACTCTACTGTGTTTATTGAGTAAAACACTAAATCAAAGAAACTGCCTGAAGCAGTAATACAAACAGATTATCCATTCAGCTCTGGACAGGGGGTCTCTTTTATCTATGAATCAGGATCGACAAACACATCGTACACGTTTTTGGTTTTAGCACTGCAGGCATCAAACACAATGCAAAATACAAGCAAATTCAATTATTTTTAAGAGCTAGATATATCAATTTGAAGGAGATAAAGGCAGGCCTAGCCAAAGAGGTGTCCTACAGGAGAAACCTTTGTTGAAAACATGGTTCAAGAAATATATTTCTAAATGGGATATATCAGTATTATCTTTTATTGTGTAGCTTCACAAACTTACGGCACATCTGTGATTGTAATATTTTATAAATATTCTTATTTTTCCAGGGGACCTGGGGCCAATTTTGAATTACTGGTTGTCCTAACATGCATGTTGTTGGACTGTGAGCAAAACCCCACACATTCACTGGACCCCACCCCTAACCCTAAACTCCACACAGAAAGACTCAGCCAAGATTCAAACCGAGGATCTTCTAAGCAACAGTGCTAATCAGCTGCACCACCATGAAGTTCATTATGATAGGTAATTTATACAACAAAGGTTACAGGTTCTCCACAGCCTGTGTGTGTGGAGTTTGTCCAGGTTGTACTGCACAAGGCACCAACTTCCCTGTGACCCAGAAAGAAAGATGGATGGATGGATGGATGGATGGATGGATGGATGGATGGATGGATGGATGGATGGATGGATGGATGGATGGATGGATGGACGGACGGACAGATGGATGAAATAGCTCAAATCTTGCAGGACATCCCTAACGTGCATGTATTCATATACTTACCATAATGTCAAAGTTCATAAGTGAAAATGCTCATTAAATGCCACTCACACAAAACTCAATTTCCACCTCTTGTTCTCATTTTTGTGCAACCTAGAGTTAGCACTACAGCACAGCTAGGCTGCTGCAGGAATCTGGAACAAAATAGTTGTTTAATTATCCCATGAGCCCATAGTTCAAAAGTGACACAAAGACTTATTGGAATGCTCATGGCCCTTTTACTGAGTTTTGCCCTGTGGCAATTAGTTAGGCAGGTAATTAATATAAAAACCATACTCTTTAGTTTTGAACAGCTTGCATAGAAATTGAGCAAACATGGCCACAGTAACAATAAGTCATCTGTCATCAATGCTCAAAAGAATGTCCCCGCCCACTTCCAGGTAATTATCCTCCTGTGTGCAGGTTTTAGGTTTGACGATCATCAATAATAAATCGTTTTTGCTGAGTGGATCCTGTGGTTTCGCTTACTCCTAATTTTGATAGACCAATGTTTTATACACTATCCAACAAAGTATTTTTAAGTAATATTTTTTTCCAACTTTCTATAAAACAACTTTCCAGATGTTTCTGTGAAGTATTTTTAAATGAATTGTAAGAGTTTTAAAACAGTTAGACAATGTTCTATTTAGCATTTTTGACCTGCCTGACCAGGACAATTCCCATTTCTGGGTGGAGTTTGCATGTTCTCCCTGTTCATACTTGGGTTTACTCTGGGTACTCTGGTTTCCTCCCACAGACCAAAAACATGCACGTTAGGTTAATTGGTGACTCCTAAATTGTCCGTAGGTGTGAGTGAGAGTGTGAATGGTTGTTTGTCTCGTTTGTCTCTATGTGGCCCTGAGATGGACTTGCAACCAGTCTCACACAGTGACTGCTGGGGATAGGCAGCAGCTCCCTGTGACCCGGAATGGAGAAGCGGGTAAAGAAAATGGATGGATGGATGGATGGATGGATGGACCTACCTACCCATTACTATTTACTAACATTTATCAGTCCTTCCTGTACTCCTGGAGGACTCCTGAAGCAGCTGACAGGTACAGGGTGGCCAGAAGAACTGTGGATTCTGCAAAAACTTGGGTATGGATTAAATAGTGTTTATCTTTTAAGTTGATTTTTAGCTTTGTGAGGAAAAATCTCTTAACCAACTTAATAGAACTTGAAATCTATTTTTCAAACAACCCAATTGGGCCCACTTCACACCGGATGATAACCTTGCTATGTTCTCCTATTAAAACTGTTATAAAAGCATAGCTGAATCAAGGCTCATCACATTCTATAATGCAGAATGGGAGCCCACTCTATTCTTAATATACACCTGAAGACCTCATCCAGACCCTCATTCATATATTGACAAATATTTAACATTGGGTTGTTTTACGATCTGATTTTACATCAGATTTTTCAAAACCACAATTTAGTACTATATCTACATTTCTTGTGTAAGTATTTTCCTTCTAACCATAACAAAGTTAATGCAGCTCAAATTTTCCTTAAAGTCTTCAGAAGATTTATTTCCTTAGATTTCTCATCACAATAGAAATAAACAAACAAACACATTTTACCTCCAATGATCTTTCTGCAACTCTGAGTAGCTATAACATTTGACTGCAAGACATTAACTGAACCTTACAGGATTCAGTCATATGGCAGCGAAGCTGCGGTGCGAGTCAGAATCCATTTGGCTGTGATTCAGTGGAAAATGCCAGAATTTTGTATCAGATTAAGTTAATGAGGAACATTATGAGGAAAAACATTCACACTGCACTTGGCTGCAAACATATTAACATTTTGGCTATCATAATTTATTGCTCAACCCTTTTCAACTTTATAATGTGCTTGATAGGAGTCAAGATGGTAATAATTATGCATGTGTCCCCTAAAGCTGAGTAAGTGAAAAACTATTACAGCTGCAGAGATTACACACAGGTACTTGTTTATTCTTCTGTCACGGCTCACTCCAGCATTCTTCATTAGATATGGAAGATATGGAAAAATAAATCAATGCCACAGCAGTCTCCACATTAGTGAGGTGCTTCTGCTGCCTGCTGTCTCGTGGGAACATGTGCAATGATGGCTGCATATTAATTTGTGACACTCAAAATTGATTTTCTAATCTCACATGGTATTTGATAAATAACCCTTCAAAAAATAAACACCTCAGACGATAAATACGGTTATTATCTCTTAGAGGGATAATTAGTGCTTCCTGCAAAAACCGAGCACCACAGGTCTTCTACTTCAAACCCAAGTAACAAAACTATAAAAGTGACATTTCTCAGTGATCTCCAAACCCAAAGCTTAGACAGTTTCAGCGTTAGGGTGATGCTATGATGCTGCTCACATGTGGGCCAGCAGACGAATATGTTAACAGCCGCAGTTTTGCCAGAAGGTTGGAAAGACTGAGCTGCAATATTGAGCCAATTATGAGGTGAGACTAAGTGAAATTATTAAACTCACCTGAAGGCATGCACAGACAATTAAATAGGTCGCGGATGCTGTTGTTGGATAAGTTTCATCCACCTCTGCCCTCTCATTAAATGAACTTATTTATGATACCATTTCCTACCTATTTTAATTGAGGCATCCTTTATTTGTTGTGTTTGATTTGTTGGCACCCAAGTTATTAAATAAATTACCTGCAATGTTTCTCCACCAACATATTGTGGCATTGTTGCTTCTCAAATTGAGGTCAAGGAACCACAGAGGAATCTTTTAAAGGATTCAAGGCATCTTAAAAAAAAGAAAATTATACTTTCAGCTGTTTAATATCAAGCACAAGATGTCAGTAAAGAAAAGTCAATGTTCAATTGATCATTTGAACCAGACTGAAATATCTATATAATCTATTTGCTGACATAAAACATTTATGTTTCTAAATAGCACAAATACATGAAATGTTTAAGTGTCCTATTGTTCATTTGACATTGTTTGTTGCAACAATAATAAGTACCTAACTCAAACTCAATAAACCAGTAAAGTAGGTGGGCAATATCAGAAAAGTGAATGACTATATCTCACTCGTCTTTTATAGATTTTCATGGCTACATTTTAATTGTCTGCATTAAATTCACTGGGACTTTAGCTTCTCTGGCACTCTTCTAATGCTCAACTCACAGCAGAAAACATGCACCCCTTTTCTATCCAGAAATCTCTGTAGTGACACAGTGCTTATATATCAGGAGAGAGGATAGGAAGCTTAGCTAAAAGGAAAGGAATCTAAAACGAGTTAAGACAAAGAAACAATGAAACTATCTGTATATAAAACTAACTTGTGTGGTCTTTAGATATGTAAAGACGCAAGATATTCTTTGTCCATGGGCTGTGCAGCAAGTTTAAACCTAAAATATCCTTGCAAATAAAGTAAACTTTGAGGCCTGAGGGATTAGATGCAATAATGAGTTGGACTGCCTGAGATAAAATGATATTGCAGGTTCAGAAAACTACATATGCTGTCAAAGCAGATTGTTGAAAGTTAATATTTCTGATAAAGTGGACCAGGAATCCAGATCTATAATACAGGAGACTTAATAGGAACATCACTTTAGTGTCTGGGGATGCCAGGCACAGGAGAATGAACCAATAATATTGCATTTTAGAAGCAAGTGAAAATGATATTTTATCAGAAAAATAATGGTGAGAAGTAATGTGAAAAGCCTAAAATGTGTTGAAATGGCATGTGAAATGTGTCACAAATTTGCATTTTTATTATGCCTAATGCTATAAAAACCTCTCCCTTATTGAATGTGGTAAAAAGGCACACAGAGCATTAAAACAATTGTTTAAAAATAGCAAAAAAAAATAAATTAAATGTGCAAATATTTTCTCATTTAATGTTGATCTTGTTTTGCATATTTGATCTTTTTTGTGTCAAACAGAGATATGGCGATCGAACCCTGAAAAATTTATTAGAGTGAATTATGAGAGTGAGGACCTGTTGGTTCCTCTCCTTTTAGCGCTTTACAACAAAGGCTGACTCCAAAAGCTACAACAATGAGTAGCTCAACAGAATTTTAAATGAAAATTTTATATCCACAACAACTTTGTCTGATGCTTCATTACAGCAACTATTGTTTTTTACGCCGTGTGTCCTGAAAAGTAGGTGGCAGAGAGGCCGTGAAAAGCTTCGTGAAGTGAAGTGAATCCTCTCCCGGCACTCATTGTAAATGTAAATATAAGAAGGTTTTAGGAGTGCGCAGGTCAAGTTTACATGTGCCTATAGTGCGCCTTCTCCTTTAATTTGTTCTGACTGCAGATGGGGTCCATCGATGACTGTCGCTCTCAAATGGTATGTACACATACAGCGTATACAATCTGAGTGGGGGATCAGACAAAGTAGTCAGAATCGATGGGAGGCAGAGAGGTGAAGATTCGGCTGCACACGTGCACAGACACTTGAGTACAAAGAGAAACAACAGAGCTCTTATCGGAAGACAAACACAGACAAAACACTCCACCCACACGTGTCAGAACTGAAAAGACTATGCACAATATGCATAACCACTAATTTGTGTTTTCCATAAGAAACAAACATGAGTGATTTTTTTTTTCACGATCTCAACAGATATTCTGGTGTAGATTCCCAGTCAGCCGGGACATGTTAAATCTTAAGATTTTTTCAACTAAATGATTGGATTTCTTTTTTCTTTTTTTTTTTGTGGTTGTTGAAGACATTTTGTTTCTTATCCGAGGAGCTTTCATAATTCAAATGGTAATTAGGCGAGACAAAATGTTGTTTTGTCTTTTAATAACAAGTAGCTGCTTGTGGTGCTTGGATTTCAGCATGTACGGCATGATGTCAAACACAAACACGTAGCTCTTTGTCCACTACTTTTTTAATCGTTTATGTTAAATTATCTTGCTCTACATTTGTACCTTTTGAAATTTGGGATTTATTTGTTCTCATATTGTCCTCATTTAATATTCCTGGGAAATAATTCAGGTGAAATAACAACCAAACTTTTAATTTTAACATAAAACACAAGGAAGTTTATCTTGATTCAATTTAAGATAAGAGCATGGCAAAAGCCAACATCCGTGTTTGACAACATAAGAATGCATATTAATAAACAAAAAGACAGCACCTAAAGTTAAAAAATGTTTACAAATTAAATTTGCTCACAATTTTGTTATCAAATAAAATGCCTTTTTGTGTTAATTAACAATAAATTCTGTGTATAAACCTCTACGGCTGAAATACTTCCGTTTGATTTACAGAGAAAATTGCATTTCCTCTCAGATACAAACTCTTTGACACCAGGCTTGATAGCTTTGAGGTTTCACAAGCTTCATTCATTCATTTACTCGTTTATTTTTTTGTTTGTTTGTTTTTTAATTGTTTACTTACTTAATTATTTATTACATCAAAGTCTGACCCCACATTTTTGCTGCTCAGAACAATTCTAGGCCCCTGGGCAAAATCTTGTTTTGTATATTTGATCTTTTTTGTGTCAGACAGAGATATGGTGAGCAATCCCTGAGAAGTATAGTGGAGTGAAATAAAAAATCACCAAGCTTTTTCAGGATCTTGCATTTTAAAAACAAAATAAAAGAAAGAAGGCTTTTCAACAGGGTTAAGATGAAAAAGCCACTAGGTTCTCATTAAGAGCAAAGGTGAAGCTATTTTTTCTAAATTTCTGCCAATGGATCACCTTTAATGTCCTTCAGTTTAATGTATCTCACACAGTGGGACTTGAAATGAGTCATTACAACCTTTACAAAGCTACTCCCTTTTTAATTAGCCTCGTGTAGTCACGGTGTGCCTCCTATTTTGTGGATTAAAAATACATCAACAGCATCTAAGTTTTTGAACTGTGACTGCCGTCTGAACTTTGCACTGTTTTCTATAAAGCAGCACTGGTAATCAAAAGCTCTTTTTCTGAGGAGGAGTTGAGAATCAAACTTGCATATGATTGCAGTGTGCCTCCTGGTAAAATAAAAATAAAAAAAACATCTACATTTCTTTATAAATATTGTTTTAGAGAACCAAGCTGCTGCTGGAGGTGCTAAAATTCTACCTACTGCCTTTATTTCTTCTGTCAGGGAATCCAAGTTACTAATAAACCATATATTACTCCATATACTATCACTTCCTGCGCTTTGAAAATTTGCAGTGTGTTTGTGTGTGGGAGACAAAGAGAGAGAGAGAAGTCGGGCATCAGCTTACCTGTGTTACATCAGGTGTTTTGAAAAAGTACAACTTGTCAACTTCCCCTGTTATGTTTATGGCTGGTGGCAATCTTCGAGGATCCTTATTCAAACTGAATTCAAACAAACAATAAATGACAGGAGGGGAGGGCTGTAAAGACAATAACGGAGTGTGATCAGTGCTGAAACGAAATTCAAATAATAAGGAGGGATAACGTTCTTACTGAACTGTAGTGGGACTCACGGAGCAGCTTTGTAAACTTAAAATATTTATATTGATTCAATGTGAAGAGCATATATCATTGTACAAACAGAAAGTTATGTTTGTTACTTTCTAATGACGGGTTTTCACGAGTTTCTATATTTTATCTCAAATAATTCCAGATGGGGTTGAAGAAATGTTATTTACTGCTATAAGCTCAGGCTTTAATTTATTTATCTGGTTTTCGTAACTGTTTGTTTCGGTTCAACATTGCATAGGCAGAGCAGAACCTCGTGCAGCTTCCAGTTTGTCAAAGGGTTCAAAAGGTATATGATGAAATAAACACATGAACAACCAAGAATACACACAAAATGAGAAACTGCAGGTTTAAAGTTCCATAACCTTTTTTAATAAAGAAGGAAAAAATAAATAATAATAATTGGCTGCTTTGGTCTAGTATGCAGCTGTCCACAGATGAGAAGTAGTGACCACCTGGTACAAGGTTTTCTTTTTACTATTTCTATTTTTACACTGAATCAGCATGAAAGATGAGCGAGCTTGTCTTAATAGCCTTAAAAGTTAATAAAGTTCAGTGCTCACAAATATAAGAGAACTAGTTATTCATGTTCATTTCTTTATATAAGCATGTCTAAACTATTATTTGTTTATACAGTTTGTAGTGTTACGGTGGCTTAGAGCATGTGTGTGTGTGTGTGTGTGTGTGTGTGTGTGTGTGTGTGTGTGTGTGTGTGTGTGTGTGTGTGTGTGTGTTACTCAACTCCAGCTCAACCTAACATAGTGACAGGAGCGGCTACTTTGTAATACAGAGGACAACAGCAGAAAAAAAAAAACACATAGACTTGATGAGGATTTGCACAATCCCTCTGTAACCCCATTGGTTTGCACTTTCCAAACTAATCACTGCATGCCACAACAAAAGCCCCATCCACAGAACTCAGGTTCATTTTAAAAATGGAGATTTTCTGCTGCATTTGCACCTCCCAATCACACACGAACAGAGTTTTTGGCAAGAAACACAGACAAACTGGCAATTTCTAACATTGTGTGTGTGTTCTTTGTTGTTATTTGTTTTAACTACTTAACAAACTAGAAACTGGAGGAAGTTCTACTGTATTAAATATATATATATATATATATTTAAAGGGAGATTTTTAAAAACTGTATTTATACTCAATCTGTGTGGACAGGTGATGTGGGACTTTACAGAAACAATGCTGTAGCAACTTATTTCCATGCATGCACATGAAACTTGGGAAATTGTAAACATATAATTTTTTTTTCACTTAATTTGAAATGTCAATACCTTGTGAACACCAAGTGTTTTTTCAGTGTTTTTGTTAAAATGTTTTTGGTAAAATGTGCAAAGACAAAAAGCTATAAACTGAGAAAAAAAAAACAAATGTTTAAACATTGTATACAGAATAGTGTAGGCAGGGTCAAAATCACAGAATAAATATTAAAGTTTTAATAGTTTTTGAATTACGCAGTAATAATAATAATAATAAAAGATAAGCATTCTTCAAAACACACAACATTTGAGTTTAAAAAAAAATACCTATAAAAGCTTCACCGCCCCGCCACCATGTTGCCATGCCGTAAAAAAAAGGCTGCGGATAAATAAATGTTTGCCTTTAAAGTAACATTTAGAGGTCTGTCCATATAGCCACATCAGACAATCTATTTTTCATCCTTATAAAAACAGTTTATATGTGAAAATTAAAGAGATTTATTCTGTTGTTATCTAACAGCATCTGTGTACAACAATAACTTAATGTCACATATGTTGCGCCGGAACTTGCTCTTAGGACCTTCTAAAAAATACTTACAGAAATAAAAATTGTCAATTTAACAACATTGCAGTTTAATATGTTGCTACCTAAATCTTCAGATCTGCAATCAAAAGCAGATGCTTATCATAGTTGTTTGTCACATTACATAAAATCTTGTTTTAGAATATGAATTTTCTGTGCACATCTAACAATGATTTTACCATCAAAACGTGCATTAATGTTTTGATATAAAGTAATTTAAGATGCAGAGCCTCTCTAAGACACATTGTTTCTGTTGAGCCAGTGAATTGAGACGCTCATTAAGCTTTGCACACAAAACACTATTAATCTGCTGTTGTGCATATAATTTGGATTTCGTAAGGTTTATCCTTTAGGTTACGCATCATTTCATCTTTGTTCAGCTCTGGTTTTGTCTTCGTGAATGCACATGCCCGGATGGCTGCAAACCTGTAATTGATTTGATGAATGACGGCTTCTCTAACTTGCTCAAAGGCTACAGACCTTCAGCAATGTAGTCAGCTAAGAGTGTTGCTACTTCACATTGAGAAATTACGTTGGAAGTCAAAAGCTGGCGTTCAGAAAAATGTCCGTCTGGGGAAGAGGAAGTTTAGGCTTCTTGGCGGTTCAGTTTTACCCTTTGTACACAATTTCACTCTGTCTCCCAAGACAGTTTGTGTGCTTCAGGTCTGCATTAACTCAAATTGGACGTTGACAAAGCTGATGTTTGGATCATTTTCTTCTTTAACGTGTTCCATTATTTGAACACAGCATAACAGCATACCACCTCAGTTGACTAGCTAGTTAGCTACATGCTAGCTAACTAAGTTTTATTTAACATATCTTAATTACTGGAGAGGGAGAGAAAGAAAAGGTACTTTTTTATTGTTAGATCAGATCAGTATCCAAACTGTTATACAAGATAAGCTCAAAAACTTGTGCTGGAAGAGAAAAATCTTTTACCAGCCCATACTAGTTGTTAAAATTTCTCATTTCCTCATCAACAAACTTTCAAACAACGTTAGTTGCAGTCGGCCTGCTCCTAATTAGGCCTTATACCGCAAGAGGAAAAGTTGTCAATTAAAAAAAAAAAAAAGTGATACAGTTTTTAGTTTTGGACTGTTTTTGATGCAGGGACATTATATTGTGGTGGCAAAAATCAGGTCACGCCACAAAACAGGGGCGACCGACACAAGAAAAAGACTTAATCTGGTCACGTTACCTTTAGACGTCACAAGACACATGTTCAAAAGTGAGATGACTGTGTTACCCTGACAACTGTGGTCATCATAGCAACATAATTTGGGATGTATATCAAAGTCTGTTAAATATAGTGCTTGAGTCATATATAACAAAATGATTTTAATGGTGAAATATATGTAAAGGTATTTGTTTAATCCACTTGCAGATGTGTTTAGCTCATGCCAAAACATATATAGCATATGTTTTTTGTTTTGTTTTATACACACATATTTAGCTTGTTTTGTGCAGTTTTTTTTATATATTTCCTGATTAGATTTGGTCTACCATAAAAGGTAAACAAATAATAAACTTAGATTTTTCAGCTCTATCATTTGTCATTTTGTCAAATTTTACCAAAGCGCTCTCCGCTTTGTAAATATCTGTTTTAGCCGTATTATTAGATATGAAAATCCAGCCCAACTCAATATGCAATTTAAAAATAACAACTTTATGTTGTGCAAAACTGTTAACACCACAAATAAATGAATCAGTGCAGTTACACTGGAGCAAGCTGTTTATAACTCTGCCACAGGAACTTGGAAGTAACATGTTGACGTATAAAATCCTAATGATGATGTCATGTTTGGTCCAAACTTACTGCTAACTGTGTTTAACACAACTGATGCTTCAGCTAATTAAACACAAATATAAGAAAAAAATGATGAATTATTTTAAAAACAATATTGTTGCTTTCTTGCTATGATATTTTTCTTGCTTTTACCATCTCACTTTTAACAACATGGACCAAATAAGTAGCATTTTGTGCCATAGAAATCAAATGAAACATAAAATTTTGTCTTCAGTTCTTGAAAACAACAATCTAAGAAAGGCTATGCCCACTGCTGGATGTCAGACTGTGTGTCTGACTGGAGTTTTAGGTTTTTATCACAGAGAAAGCTGTGTTAAACTTGTGCAGTCTCCTTGTTGCTCAGTTAGTGAGCAACAAGTGGTGCACAACATCACTTCTCTCAGAGGTGATGATGTGCACCACCTTTCTCAGAGGTGGCAGAGAGGGAGAAAGTGAGAGTGGTAGTTTATTTTAATAATACCTCACTTCACCACTTTTTCTGAAAGGAATTTGGCAACCTCCTATCTGGCCGTGCTTATTTCTGAAATGTGCCTTTTAGCTGCAAGATCAAAAAAAAACAAAACATGGCTAACCAGACAGTAGCTTACAATGAATGTCATCAAGTCATAGTTCCACAATTTCACCTAAGATTGAACAAAAATTGAAGGTTTTCTAAACATGAATTTTTAAAAGTAGTAATTCTCTGACATTAAACTCTGAGATTTTTACCTTGACTTTTTTTTTTTCTTTTAGGAATTCCACTTTCAATCACTGAGTATTAAATAGTCAGTCGTGTATTTTCTTCAGTTTTGATTTTAGATGGTTGGACAAAAATCATTCAGGCAGGGCATACTTTCAGCAACTTCTAGAACAAGTTCTAAATCCATAGATGTTTGATGTTCTTTAAGAAGAAGCCAGCCCAGTTGTGGTAGTGGGTGATGCTTTGAATAATGCCCTGCTGAATGTTATTTTGAAATGTACCTGTAGATGAAAACATCAGACAACTGAAATCCTCGCCCACCACCACCATAAAGCCACCGTGCTCTAAAAGAAATGTTCTGCTCTATGGTTTGAAAACCTCTGAACACAATCACACTGCTGTTAGGATAAAAACGCAGCTATAATTAGAAGTATCTGCTACTACTGGTCAAAGGTTACTGGGATGACAAGATTTATTCCAGAGATACAGTCAGGTTTATCTTTCCCAGAACATGGAGCATTTCTGAGAGTGAATGGCGATTTTCCATATTCAGATGTTGGCATTTTCATCAGTGTCACATTTATTGTTGACACAATGTACATGTTCATGTAAATGGGATTTCTTGATGCCCGTGGCCTCAACAGGAGGATGCACTGTGGTTTAGATGGGTTAGATCTTTATCCAGTCCAAACAAGCAAACGTTTAATGGCTTCACCAATCCGCTTAAGACATGATGTCCCGTCGGTGCAGCTTTGGTCACTTCTGTTAAGTTTCTCACTCATTCAGAGGTCCCTCCGAAAGTGTCACAGCGATCCCAATTGTGCACACGATATCTGTTATTCATGTAAGATTGGACAGTACATCATGTGGGGAATAATGCCTAAGCTCTCATGGAATCAAAATACCTTTTCACACATCAGTTGCACACCACTAGCATAATAATCTTGTGGAGCTGCAACTGTTCCTGTTTGGTAATTCACACAGCCCAAACAGTGGTGGCTCGGCGCCACATTGTTGTGTCATTACACAAAACAAGCTATTACCCACAATAAAATAAACAAGGTCATAGTTGTGAAGTAATAACAGCATTGTTGGTAAGAACAGAGAGCTGCATATAGCGCCTTCCAATTCACACTTACACACCAAAGAGTGAAAAGCCTTCAGTTTTCTAACATGTATTGCTACAATTATAAAGCCGTCTAGAGGTTTTGCAGAGCAGATACATTGAAAGTAAGCACTATAATTATCACTTTACAGGTTTACCTACTGAACTGCAGGTCTAATTATTAATAAAAATAATAACTCAGATATATGAAAATATATTTGCATTTCTGCAGCAGAACACCAACTTGAGAAAAATATTTACTTCACCCAAGCACAACTTTTTGCTGCTACCCTTTTGAAAATCATTCCTTTTTATTGTAGTTATAAAGGTTTCGCACAGCATGTCATTTCCAATAAAAAAGTCATATCAAGCTAACTAACATGTTGTGTTCTGTGCTCAAAAGAACAACAGTAGATGGTCAGCCAGATTGGACACTTCAAGTGCAGATCCAGTGCTTTTAAGCAGTTTGTATCCAATTTTTTGATTCAGATGCTGTGAAAAAGAGTAGATAATTATTGTTGTCAAAACCCGGCAAAACTAAATTTTTAGAAACCCTGTTATTCATTTAATGTTTAGCATGATGTGTTAGCCATATGCCAAATAATGGGCCGTGTTTGTTTGTTGAAGATCAGAGTTGAGTTGTGTTGAATATAAGCAGTATATGTTATTTTGTCCAACCAAGTCAGACAGAAACAGTTTGGGAAAAGCACCAGACACGGTAATTTAGAGATGACACCCACACTTTCTGATGCTTGAAAAAAAAAGAACATCCACCCAACACATTATGTCTGACAGAGATATCTTTATATCAGCTAAAAAAATACTCTTCCTGCTTTTTACATCTGTTTGTGTAAATAAAGATTTTAAACTTATGCAAGATGAATGGAAAGTAAATGGACATTTTCGAGGCATTTGGTAGATTTTAGATTATCTGCATTTTAGTTTAGATCACTGACTTTCTTAACATTTGCTTGTACCATTGTACTTCCATATTGCTTATTTAAGCAAAAATGACATTGATTTTGGATAGCACCGCTAGCTTTCTTACTCGTAATTTGCCAAAACACAGTTTGAAAGTACAGTGAACAAAATGTTAACTACAAGTAGTACACTGGGCTTTTTTAGAAGATCCAACAATAACTGAAGGGAGAGAAAAGTTGTTTTTTTTTATAAATCTAAAGCATGATCTGACCCCATCCCAGTTCTGTCAAGATCTGTTCGTCTGTATCAGACACTGAGGGATGGAGAAAAGTTAAGACTTTGGCTAAAACCTCTAAACTCAGTCAAATTCTGTAAAAAAATCCTGTGTGTGTTCACCTTATTGACAGAACTAAACAACTAACACATTTTCTGAAAAGTTTATGTTTGCCATCAAGAATCTACAAAGCGTTCTGCAGCAGAGAACTGGTGAACCTGTTCTTTTTTTTACTATTATCTAACACCAGAGGACTCTGTCTTGTTTAAGATTATTGCTACCTAAAAAAGAATAAAAGCAGTGATCCTTACAACTGCACATTACAGTCACAAATCACAGGTTTCAAACTCACCTTTTGGAAACTCTGCTGATCAGTACTGATGCTTTGTAGCTTGTAGCACTTGTCTCTCCCAGCAGCTTTGAAAAATACCATCTAACTTTAGTACTTTTGATGAAGTCCTTTAACAGTCCTAAAACTGTGTATATAATCATCTGTCTCTGCCTTTCTTTAGTTTCATTGCATAGAAAATGGAGCAACGTCTTCCATATAAAATCATTAACCATCAGAAACAAGTCATGCTCTGGAAAAAGACAGAATATTCTGCTATTTCTGGAACTAAACGCTGAGTTATCTACATATATATATATGTGTGTGTATGTATGTATGTATGTATGTATAGATAGATAGATAGATAGATAGATAGATAGATAGATAGATAGATAGATAGATAGATAGATAGATAGATAGATAGATAGATAGATAGATAGATTTTCTATTTGTGTCAACAATACAGGCACAGAACAGAAAATTGGATTTTTTGTCTGGTTAATGTTAAAGACAAAAAGTAGGAAAAGCAAAATGAGGTCAATAAATATTACTGGACGTGCAAATCGCTGTAGGTGGTGTTACATTATTCTCTAATTCTTGCTATTTGTTGTGTTCAACAGCACAATTTCTAGGATTATGAATGGATGATACAGAAGTTATACACAAATGTTGCGTTCAAATCTAGACAACTCCAAATGCATGCATTTATTTGCACAGTTAATCTAATGACTGTGAAGGAAAGTAAAACAAAAAAAGACATTTATATTGTGGTAAAAGAGCTAAATTTAAAGAACATATGCTTTGAGATAATGTAAACATTCTAACATGACATCTACAGATGAGCCCACTGATGACTTTGCTGTTTCCATCTGCTAGCAGTTGCTTAGCAGTTTTTTTTTTTTTTCCAAATTGGCTAAATAGTTGTAATGATTATATTAAAAAATCTAATTAGGACAAACTGCTTTTTTTAACATATATGAACAGTGTTACATTATAATAGAATGTCATGTTCAAATAATTCAAAGTACCCTCAGGTAGACAACAGTAATCATGCAATTTCATCACAAATGACAGGGAAGGTAATGACTGCAGCTGCACAAATGATAAACTGAAAAGGACTTCAAAAATTTCAAAGACGAAGAATCTTTTCAGACAATTCCTGAGTAGGTGGATTAGAGCACTGTGATGGCCCCCGAGGGCAAAACTAAAGCATTCAAAGGGAATCTGTACTTGCCGTAAAATGCATTCTGTGATGTAAACAAATGATCAAAAAGCAGTACGGAGTGTTATCCTGAGAACGGAGCCAAGCTTTGATGCAGCAGTGGAGGCTGGGCAGGAGGGGCTGTGACCTTAACTGCAGGTGTTTTTCCAGCTGCAGGGAGGGTGTGGAACCTCATAGGGGGGTAATGAAAGAAGTGAGCCAGGTAGGAGATGGGCATGTGCCAGTAGAGGGATGAGGCAGTTTCTATCTTGTGTATTTCTATGAAAGTATATGGGTAGACAGAAGATCAGAAAACACGCATGGACCCTTCCTAGAGGCGAATAGATAGTAGGGGGCTGAGTGGAAGTAAACTGCCTTCCAGTTGCCATTAGAGCACCACCTTCAGGAGAAAGACTCTCAGAGCACACACAGTGACCGTGTGCGCTCACTCTGCTTCAAACACACATGCTGTGGCCTCCTCCAGGCAACTTTCTTCAATCTGTCAATCTAAGAGCTCCCCCCCGCCCCCCCTTCAGCCTACAGGACTGCATGAGAATTTTAACTTGCAGGAGGCACCTAGAGAGGACATTCAGAGCACCAAGTACGAAGAAAACAAATTTCCCAACATAAACAGCCTGTGGCTAATTTTTAAGAGCTCGTATCAAACTCTTTTGAGTACCCAAGCCTGTTATGTTATGCTGTCAAATGAATTAACGATATTAGGGGGGGTGCTCACAAACAAAACATGTTAAGGGACAGGGTGATTGAAGCAAAGAAAATAGATAGTTTAGGTTTAAAAATAAATTATGTTGCTGCAGCTTCACCACATCTTTGATGGCCTTTAGCAAATCAGAGCTTTATCGTGAGAGGGAACAACCAAGCAGAAAAAGAGCAAATAAAACCCCCATCTGTGATGTAATACCTGTTACTCTAAATTATCTTTTAGCTGTTTTGTGTCAGTGAAGTTTGGGGTTATTGTTGCAATGGAAATCAAAAGGGTCAAATCTTCTGTGTACCTTTGATGAGAAGGGCATTTAATCCAAATTTATGCACCTCAGGTAGAGCTTCAGGTCAAGGACAGTGTGGGTTTGTATCTGACAGCCATGTTGTAAACAGAGCAGCCATTTACCTGCCAATCACCAGCTCTCTGCTTCAGGACCGGACACGGATCTGCAATATGCACTGTCAGCAGGCAAACAGGATGTGTGTGCGCGTGTGTATAAGCTGAGAGTTTTGCATCTAGAGTGCATTTGACCTCCAGGGTGAGACAATTTGGAGTTCCTTCAAGCAGTATGAGTGGAGATGGCGTGGCATACCTCGCTGGCCCTGTCCTCTTCCATCACACTGCCTCTCAGTCCTAATCAGAACCGACATATTGTCTGTCTGTCAGTTCATTTGACGGCCATGTTGACTTCAAACTTTGTGCTACTGATAGAAATTGCTTTCAGAGATTGGGAATGAAAGACAAAATAAGGGTTCCAGTTTGTGACAGAGCGGTTGTAAATTGCCTTGTCTGTAGGGTTGTAATAATTCTAAAAATGCAGGTGCAAAAGATACAGCTCACACAAAGCCAGGGTCATAAACTTTAGTAAAGCTCTCTAAATCTGGCTGAAAGATGGGACTCATTGAAATAAGGTTTGGGATTTCATTGCCACAGAGAGACAACTAACTAATAATACAGGAGAAAGGAAAAGTCACTGAGAGGTAAAGGCAACAAAGCTTTACATCTTGGATATACTTCTATAATTAACTCTAAACTCATTCTATGCAGACCCTGACACACTCCCACCACAATTATAAACCAACACAACCTTGCTAAGCAAAACCACCTAGAACCAATGACACAAAATGAGGAGTCCACTGTGTTCTTATTTTGTACCTGAAGACCTCGCCAAGACCTTATAAAGACCATCAATGTTTTGGCTGACTTTTTATTTTTTTATTTTTATGTGGTAACAGAGTCATCAACTAGTGTGAAGGGAGCCTAATCAGCATATATAACTTATTTGTTGACTGACAGGTACCATTTTTGTTGGTATTTGTATTTTTTTTTATTTTACCTTCCAAAAAATAAAAATATTTTTACATATGGTTGTTCACTGTAGTGCTTCTACATAAGAACATTTTCATGTTGACCTGAAGCTGAGGTTGAAAGACTAATCGTATAAGCAGTCACTACGGTATTTCAGTGAAAAATGTAAAACACTTTTTTTTTGTTGTTTGTTTGCAAACAACAAATTCTAGACTATTTTGACCACCAGTTAAAGCCAAATTCATTGGTAATTCCTAATGCATAATAATCTAGAAAATAAAAAAGAGTAGAATTCTCATTAAACCCAAAAAGGAAATTTAATATCTTACACTTAAAATATTGTAAGAAAGTTTTGAAGTTTTTAGCGCCCTTTGTCATCTCAATTGAAACAATATACAGTCATTTCTTTGATTTAGTAAGTCTAAAAATTCAATTCAGATTGCATATCGATATAATAGATTTAGTCATCATTACCACAGGGAAAAATAAGGACGCACAGTTCCATTCCTCTACTGCTCCAATACAGCATTCATTTCAGTGTGATTGCTCAATTGCATGTTTATCATCCATGACATTGGCGAAATGTTTCTTTCTCAGAGTCACCTCATAAAACCCTCATTTACAAAAGTTTAGCTGAGATTAGTCCATTAGCCAAATTACCTAGCCAAGCAGTTGATTTCCAAACGCAGCGTCTTCAATCTGCAACACAGCATGGGACCTCGCTCGAAGAAGACATAAGAGGGAAAGTAAGAGACGGAAGAAGAAGCCAAGAGTATGAGGGAAAAACGCTTTTTCCCGGGGGAGCAATCTCTAATCTCTGCTGCAGTGTGTGAGTCACCCAACCTTTACCTTTTCCTTGAGTTCAACCTTAAAGGAGTAAAACACGCATCGCTTATAATGTCAGCAACCTTCATAAAAGCCAGACCAACTCTATCCTGACTCTGTGTGCTGCTCACTATTAATTGAAGGATCACGTAGGAGTTCATTCGAAGTGTCCTTCACAACTAGGGTAAATATCAGAATGACACGCCGTGTACGCAGCGTGAATACCGGTCACCTATCTTATTAGGTGTCTGAATCCTGACCGCATAGATAAAGTAGAAAGGGGCTTTTGAAAAGGGTCTTTTAAGGGCTCTAATCTGAAGATGTCTTAGTTTAGTTGTCCTCATTTCATGTTGGTAACTTGGTCTTTTTTCAAAGGCACAATTACCTTGCAAACTCACGTCTGTTTGCCCTTTTCTTACTTTTTCATTATCACTGAATGACTGTAGGAGAGATTAAAAGGCATTAATTCATAAGTACAATTACTCAATTTTCTTTCCCCAACTCATTGTCACTCTGTTCCTTCATCCTGTTTTGAACTTTGGAATAGGTCTGGTGTCTAAACCAAGGTTTTAACCCCATATTTAAATAAGTTAATGTAGTGGACTGTGATGGGAAGAGAAATGGGGAGAAGCCTGTATCACTTCCATACAGTTGGCTCCAGGGAGAATTTGATTCCCTTTCATCTGTCACTCTCAAGGTGTCATTCTCCACCCCAGGTTGTTATCGCCACGCAGGCTCTGACAGCTTCAAGCCGCTTGCTGAAGGAAAAAAAAAAATAAGAGAAAGAAACTGTTGCAAAGCTTAACGATGAATGCATGTGGAAGGAGACAAAAATGACATATCGTTTTTGCACAGACGAGGATTGATGCTGCTCCGTTGACACCTTTCTAATAAACAGAAAAACCAGACAACAGTGTTCATTTTGTGTTCTTCGTAGGTAATTCTAGGATTACTTTGTAAATTCTCTTTGATCCTGCTGTAATATCTATAATAGCATGTTATCATGCTTTAGAAACCCAATGTAAACAAAGCAATTTATGATATAACCAAGGTTTCTTGATGTTTTTGGGAGACATTTTATTATTTAAATTTTACTTTACATAACAAGCACCAGTGCTGTAAGACAATATACTGTGCAATTAGCTGCACTGGTGTAACAGCGTACAACTTTCTATTTTGTACTGACAACCCCCTGCTTTATTTTGTAGCTCCTCAGGTTTAGCAGTAGCTGATAACGCCACACTAGCACGACACTACAACCACTGAGTATCATATCTGATCTTGGTTAATTCTGAGGCCTTGTCAATATCGTCACCTGGGCATAAGGACAGCACTGTCAGTCCTGCTTCCAATTCTTGATCACCAAGCTACACTAGTTTGTGTGGGCCTCATGTCACAGACGCGTTGCCACCGCTGCCCCATGCTTCAACCAGGACCCTGATATCTGAGATACTGTCTCTACAATGATGAATAACCACTCAAAACTACTGTACACCTATGACACGTAATAGGGAGCCCACTGCATTCTTAATTCACACCTAAAAACATCACCAAGACCCTGCAAAGACCAGCCAGGTCCTGACTGCCTTTTCTTTTTTTTATTTTTGTTGTAGCGAGGTTGTCAGCCAGTGTGAAGGGAGCCTTAGCACTTCCTGTCTTCAAATTTCTGAATGTTAAACTTAGTCTTCTAATTAACTAATTATGTTTTTATCTCATCTTTTGCAGGAGTTCTTTTATTTATTTATTTTTTTAGCAATAAAAATGCCATGTTCTTGAGAGGGAAGGTGCTTGCCATGCAGTTACAATCTGCTGCTGAAAAACTTGACTGTAATTAAGAGATTTACAAAACCAGGGCACACATTTTACGGGGCTCATCATTTTGACTGAGTCCTTTTTACAGCTACAAATATAATGATAATAAAAGTAACAATTTACTGTTAGTTGTAAGGTTTAAATGTAAATTTCTGCCATACCAATGAGTATATGAATGAAAAAGAAAAGCCACATCAAAACTGAATAAACATATTGTCTAAGCGTATCAGTTTTTGACGGTTTAGATTTTAAGTTTAAGATTTTTTACACTTTGACTGTATGTCCTCAATTAGGAGCATGGACTATTTTCTTTCATTCAGCTGATCTCATCTGCTGTTAAGACTTTTATGGTCAAAATGGAATAGGTTACATCAGTCACTTTAGGGACTCCTTAAAATAATCGAAGTACAACTTTTATTACTGATAACTGCAGTCAACAGATGTAAGCAACTTGAACAAAACATAAAGTCTGTCTTCTAAGTGAACATTTACTCACTGTCTGATCAACATGAGCAAAGCTATATAACATCAACTGAGTTTCTCATGAAATGTCATAGTAAATAATTTGGATGTTTCACATATATATGATCTAGATTTTGTAGGCAGTGTTTTAATATGGACAATCAGGCCCTGAGTTATTTGAACAGTTGCATATTTTTTGTAATTTTAGGTATGTGTGACTTATTTGTATAAATATGTGGTTAAAGCACAAACTCTAACATTTAAAATTAGGATTCACATCGAAAATGTGGGACAGCTCAGCTGTTTTTTCTTTAACAATTATCAGATGAATGTTGACAACTGAGTCTTCCACCAGCTGAAGAAATGCACCAATGAGCCAGATAGATTTAATTAAAGAAAGAAGAAATTATGGGTTAACCTAAAAAGCTTAAAAATGCCCAGTGTGATATAAACTGTCACAAGACTTTGGGCATTGTTATGAATCAGAAATCAGTCATCAGAGATGACTAATGACACATCTTGTAATTTGCTTGTTGTTGGATGGCCAAAATCCACTATATAAAATGTCTTGTGTGTGTTTTGTTACCTAGAGCTATGAAAAATAAGGGTCTAAACAAGCTAACTGCCTTCGGTGACTTGCTGGTATTATAGTGTGATTGAGATTGGGGCAATCAGGAAGCATTCTGTAATCAGATCCACTGAAGTCATGTCGGAAGAGAAATGTTACATAATTCCCTTAAAAGCAGAATATTTTACTTTTTACATTTTGATTTTATGTTCCTTTGACTTTTCATCAAAATTTCCTGTTGAACTGTTCAAAGGTTCAGCATGAGTTCGATCCATAAGTTAATGGTCTTTGGGATATCTTACACTTCCATCCATCTATTTTCATGTGCAATTTCAAATTGGGCTTGATGCAAATTTGACACTTAATTTCTTCTCTGCGAGAGAGACAAAAATATCAGCAGCAGACACACACGTCAAGTTGAAATCCTTGTCAAAAGACACAGGAAACATCTGGTGTTTACAGCTGAAGTTATGGTATGTCTATACAGACTGAATCCAAAGCTGTAGTAGATGTTATTAGATAGTACTTTACCTTTTCAATTTAGTTCAGTTTATTTATATAGCACCAAGTCACAACAAAAGTGAACTCAGGGCACTTCTATTTACCCAAATCTCTTAAACACATTCAAAAAGACTTCAGATTCAGCATGTCTGAATTGAAACCTTTCAACAGATGAATATTTAAATTCTGCTTTCTTAAAAACAAATATCAAGACTTTCATATTCTTACCATTTCATTACATTATAGAGTGCAATACAAATGCTGGATTTTCACCCTAAAACAGTTTTTAATCTGCCTTTTAGATCTTCTCCTTAAGGGTTCAACAAACCCTATTTGATATAAATAGAGCAGATAGTGAAGGCAGCAGCTTTATGACGTCTTTACCGTCATTTGCCATACAATGGGCCTATTCCTTATTATCCACAGTTCAGACAGAAAAGTCAGTTTTTCAGAAGAATATTCCTTCTTTTGCCCTCCCTGACACTTCAGTTCACTCTTCACATCTCTCCAGACGAAAAATAGAAGCAGCGACGTGAGAAATCCCCTGACATCCACAGATTGTAATAATCTCTTCTTTACATTCTTCGATTTCCAACGCCTTCCCATAAAAACAAATTTATGATAATCCATTGGCTGTTGTCAAATCCACACAAGGCCAGCCAAACATGATTTTTCTCTTCGTACTGTGTGTGCGCGTGTGTGTATTTGGAAGCACAACAGCATTGTACTCTGTAATAATTACTTCAAGCACCCTTTCATTCACTTACTTTTGCAGTCTTTTGGATTTCCATTTCACTGCAGAGATTCTGAAGTTCACATAATTCAAAAAAATCCCTGGATCTAACGTCTGAATTCCTTATAGCGTGAGATGAACACACACTAATCTGCTTTGATGTTCGACGGGTGTATGTACATATGTATGGCTCGCACAGTAGACCACAGTCTTACAGGCAGAAGCTGGCAGATGGAAAATCAACATATGTGAGAACTGGTGCCTGCTAATGATGGTGTAGCGTTGTTGTTGACTTGGCTTATTATGATTACAGCAAAAAACTTCCTGCCAAAAACTGATATGCAAACACATCCATACACTTCAGAAAGTCACTGGTCCAAGCCAAGAAATAAACGAGCACTTAAGTGCTAATAAAATGCCAAAACTGACATTTATCACTGTGTATTGGTTAAAAGAAAATATATATATTAAGAAGTGTTCTTAAGTAATGGATGCAGGTTGTCTTTGACTTCTTAACTCAGAAATAAAGCATCGTATTGTTGATCCTAGCAACACATTTAGTAAGGCGGTGAATGTTGGTTGGCCTTCGGTTTGATTCTTCAGTTACCTATTTAGTGTCTAAAACTGCATCTCAATGTGTTGCATTCTCTAATTATTACCATGCATAGCCCATTTGCCCAGTCATAAATAATTTGATGATTCTAAATAAAATGTATGTTTTAGTGCTTTGAAAAATCAGACATCTGTCTTCATAACCTTACATCCAGTCAGAGTGAGACACATCAGAAATCAAAACACATGTAATTCTTGAAGTTACACCTTTCATGGTGGCGTGTATTCATGTCTGTGTGAAATCTGTATTTAATAGGCTTTCTTTTCAAGAACTGCTAGTTTCATTGGTGCCTGTCGCCAAAGGCAAAGCAGTCATGTTTTTGCCCATGTCTGTGTGTGTGTGTGTGTGTGTGTGTGTGTGTGCACGTTTTTCCAAAAATCTTAACAAACAAAGCAACTAGACTTTCATTCTGTAGTTGAAAATGCTTTGCTTCCCAAGTCAAAACTGGAGAGTGAGAAGTTCCAAGCTTTCACCTGTATGAGCTGATCTGTTTATTCAACTAGATTCTCTAGATTCTTGCAAATTAATCTCACTACCCTCCCAATGGAGAGTCATTAGGGTCTTTCGGTATCAAGCTTAATGCTCCGCTGTAAGTTTTAGAAAGATGAAATAGGAGACATCCTTTTTTGTTTTAAGTTGTTTTGTTTTATTTCATTTGACATAAAGGGCTTCCCTCACCGCCCTTTTAAACAATTTGTCTTTTTGTCCAAAATATGAACATTTTGGTCACCAAAAGAGTGGCCCTGATCCCTGAGGTGCAGGAGCACAGCTACTGAGAATCTCTGCCAGCATAAAATGTGTGTTTGTTTGTATGTCATGTTGGCAAAAGCTCATAGGAGGGATTTTAAATTTTAATGAAACTCACAAAAATTAATCATTTACAAGAACATTTACAACTGATTACCTTTTGATGTCAACCCAATTTAGGATGGCCGCCACACCTAAGCAACCTTACCATACACAAAAATGGCTATAACCCAGTCAGTTTTACAGATTTTGAACTAAACTTTGGTCTTGTAGTTGATGAGAGTAATTTGCAACAGATACTCCGAGCGCTACACTTTGCACATCTTTGCCTAAATTCTTAGGAAGAACCATTAGTCACCACTGTCTGTGTGTCAGCAAAATATCTCATAAACCAGTAGATAGCTTTTAATGAATCTCTCAGAAAGTAAACATCGGCTGTACCACTACAACTGATTAACCTTTGAAATCAATCCAATTGAAGACGGATGCCACAACTAATCAACATCAGACAACACAAAAAAATGGCAGTAATTTAGTTAAAAGTTTAGATATTGAGCTAAAGTTTGATGTGGTAATAGCTGAGAGTCATCCTAAACACATAGTCTGAGCACTAATATATCTTGCAAGATCTCACAATGTCACATGAGATTGTGAAAAACATTGTTTACAATGTTTAACCAAAATGGGTAGAACTTTATCCTTTCTCATGAGATGATCTTAGTTTTAACTCTGGCATAAATGAAACAGGCAATTCACAATATGCTAGGCCTTTAATTGTTATTGGCAGTCAGACATACTTCAGTTTTCTGAGCTGTGCAAGTTAATTTAATTGCTACTGTCAGAAGATAACAAATTAAGAATATTTTGCTCTAATTTTGTGTAAACTGAAAGCACTCAATCATGTCCTGATACTCCAATAATGCACAATCGTTAACGTTTAAATGCATCCGAAATTCAAAGAATTTCCCCAGATCTAACAATTAGTACACAGACATGAAAAACGTCTCATTCTGCTCTATAAAATAAAGCCCAAAAAATAATTCCTCATAACATCTGTCTGCTTCAGGCTGCATATCATAACACATGTTGCTATATTGCTTTGTATGAGCACACCATGATTATTGTTGGGAGGATATGCAACAGTGTGTAGTTTGAGCTCATGCTGCCAGTAATGGCTCTGTGTTTTCTTTTATGTGCAGCTGAACAGTGTATGGACTGGCTGCAGATGCCTCTGCTAATAGGTTTCTCGTGAGTGGCCCTGCTGCTGCTCTGCAAAGGTAATATGTCACAGTCCAAGTCCCCCTGGCTGTGCGGTCTGTCTCACCACCATTCTGCACCACTCCATCAAGACGTCCCTCTGCACAGACTAGCCTCCAGGGGTGACGCCTGCCCAGGAGAGTCCAGAAGTCTTTAGGTAATGCCAGATAGAGATATAGAACTGCAGTGGCATGTGTGTATGTGTGTGTCTGTGTGTGAAAGGGAGAGAGGTTGGCTGTGAGGCTTTGATAGAGTTTGTGCAACTAGAGTCTATGTGGTTATTGAAACCACTTGCCGCAAACTAATTTCTCTTTGGGACAGGCATTTTAGCTTTACTGTCAAAGTAAAGAATGAGACAAATCAAATATATAATTATTTCAACTACTCACATTCAACACCATATCCTGCTTGTGGTTTGTCTTTTTTCTTTTATATTTGTGTAGCTGGAGGCCTCTGAGAGGTCTGAATGTTGTAATTAATCACTCTGATTTGGAATCACTGACATTTGGAAGTTCGATAGCAAGCCTGTACGTTCTGACATTGATAAACTGTCACTTTCAGATGCTAAAATACACAAGAATATGTTGTGTCCTCATTATGTCACAACAGTGATTACACCACATATAAAAAATGTTGACAGCCTGAGTCTCCCACAGAGCAACAGATGGAATTTCATCCTATGGCTATAATAACTACTGTTTTTCTCTTTGATACAAATAAAGCCATTCATAATATGTAGTTTATAATTATTATAGTAATTAATATTAAATTAAAATAATACCAAATTTACATATGCACAAAACCACTTAAATGTTTATTACAAGCACTGCAAACATGGATACTTTATGCATAGATATAGTGTTATTTTAACACAAGTGATTTTGTAGTGAAAGCTATTCAGAAGTGGATCTTTCTAAGAGCACATTTATACAAATAAACTAAAATGTAAAACAACTTCATTATGTTTTAAAGTTAATGCAATGTTTTGGGTTCTTAAATGGAAATATATGCGTAACATAGTCTATTCAGCAACACCTTCCGCACAGAAAGTGCAAAAAAATAAATATATAATGCAAACAACTACCTGATCCAAAAGTGATGTGATGCAAAAAAAATTACAACAAAACATTTGCTACTATGAAACTTTTAAGGTTTGAAATGATGGAGATGGTGGAAATCTGGTTGGGGAAAAGTTCAGCCAAAAACTGAGAAGATTTAAAACTTATAAACTAAACATTAACAGATGTTAATCCTCAACCTTCAACAAAAGTTCAGCAGCTTCTAGAGATGATAATACAGTCAGTTTGTTGATGTCATTTAACATCTGGTCTAAAGATTGTTTCTTATTTTATAGGAAACTGTTTGAATTCATCAAAAATTAAGACTCATAGATGTTAATTACTGACATAAATCTAAATATCAGGCCATCTTTTTTATGTGTTTTCAGGATTCAAGAGTCAGTAGCTTTAGTGAAATTTAAAATTTAGGATTTAAAAAAAAAAAAAATTCTGGAAGTGAACATCTTTTAATTTTACTCATTTAATGGCAGATTTTATTCATGAAAGAAATTCAAAATTTTCTAAAGTTTACTGGTAAACTAATAATGTGCTAGTAAATTTAAAAAAAAAATTACGAAAGTAGTTTCATTGTTGTAGCAACTTAATTGGTTTGCTCACATTTGTTGTACACTAATGGACTTTAACAATTACTTTCATTGTATTCTAATAGTTTCCTGGAGAAAAAAAATGTTATTCAAAAAGTAGTTGTAATCTGGTCTCAGAGGGCTCCAAAGTCTCAGATTTTATTAGCACCTCTGTAATGACCACAGGCTACAGGCTCTAAACTTCACTTTTAACATTTTATTATTATTATTATTATTGATCTTTGTGTGATTACCAATACTGCTTTCAAGTTGAAGTAAAAAGTAATTTGATTCCCTCATCTGTTCTTTGTATGAGTTATTTGGTCATTTAAAAAAAAAAAAAACTGTTGATTTTACACTTAGAGAAAATGATACCACTGGGTTTGTTGCATCCTGTCAATGGTGTGATCTGCTGATAGTGTGTTATGCTGATCAAATGCATACCTTCTAAGGGGAAATAAAAAAAATGTGACTGGAAAATGTAGCTTGCAATAACAAATTGCAAGGAACCTTAGTGCTTTCTGCTGTAATGTTGCACAGTGCTTCTAGAAATGGACAAAACAAAGGTAGTCATCATCATATTGTCAATATGACTTCTCCTCCAGGGCACCAGTGAAAAAAAGGGGAAGTAGATTTTTTTTTTTTTCAAACCACAGAACCCACACATCCAGATTAATGCTGGCCATAATGGTCTACCACACTTATTTTTCCTTGTGCTCATGTACAGTTTTTGTTTTTTTTTTTCTTTGTGGAATGTTAACTTTACCATAATATTTTACTGAATACATTTTTTTAACTTAGGTTTTCAGACTGTAATGTGCTTTTTAAGTGTAACGGATGTAACCCAAGATTATACCTAAATTCATTTGCCACTGGCTGCACACCATTTGCAGCCCGGCTGATAAAGCGGCTAGCCGGATGGGTGGAGTTTGTACTTCTTTTCAAATGGCTTATCAGTCGAATGCCCCACTCATATCCAGCAGCTAAACTGGCTTATGCTCAATTTTATCATGTGTCTGACGTAAACAAAAGGTTTTGCTGTCAGATCCAAATGGGATGAATAAAGCCAGTGAATCAGCTGAATCTGAAAATTACAGACTTTGTGTTAATTAGAACAAAATGTCTTGTATTTTTTTATGCCTCTATTACACCTTTATGTTGTCAGCTTTTAATGGCATAATAAACTTAGATAGCTCTGAAAGGTCATCTCTGATTTAAGGTGACACCTCATCCCGCCTGCAAACATTTTATCCTCATTTAAGAGAGAAACTCCTCCCTAGCCGCTCGTCCTTACTCCTACCTGGGTCACAGTTGGGGTGACTGAATGTGGAACGTGCCCATTGTTTCCCTCACTCACACCTGCCTTGCATCTTTTAATCAGCCCAGATGCACCCATTTTGTAATCTTGCTACTGCACCTTGGTTTGTGGTTTCCACATCGACGTAATAAAAGATGAAGGAGGCGATTCAGTTAACTTCCACCTTTCTAAATTAAAACCAAAACGTTTGTCTTTTGGGAGGTCGTTGATGACTTTTTGCTCTAGCAGAGTTGTACCCTCAATACACAAGTCCCACCTGCACCCTACCAGCTCACTAGCAAGTTGTCACATTGTCAGTCACAGTGTACATGACACTTTTTTAAGCGATAAATGGCTTATTTAAACTAAATGTATTTTTAAAAGTGCATATTTGAACAGACAGCAGCAACATAACTACATGAATCAACAGGAAACTGACATCTTAAAAAATCATGTAGTGTTTTTTTTTTTTTTTTTGTGTGTGTTTTTCTTAGTCAGGAAAATGTTGTATTAACTCACATGTAAGGGTGTGGCCTAAACAGTGTACTGCAGCCAGCCAGTAGGGGGCGCTTGTTCTCGGTGGCTTCAACTTCTGGCTTCTGATCTTTTCTCTATTTATAATCTATGTCAGTGGCTTTAGAGTTTCTTTGTATCCTCCTCTTTTGGTTTCTTCATAGCTTAACTTTCTGTCACCTGTTTATGTTATTAATAAAGTGTTTTTTGTTGTTGTTGCTTTAACTCAGTTTTCTGCCTGTGCGTCTGCAATTTGAAACTGAATAAAAGACATATCAGTTTAACTGACATCAACAAAATGTTTTGTTTTTGTTTTTTCAACATGAAATTGCTCACTGAGCAGATTTTGTGATTATAGTGAAGGGTTGATGAATAATGTAAACAACATTGATGTGGAACAAACAAATGCACCTATAGTTTATACCATAATGGGTTTTATTTTCTCATAACAGCAAGTAATTGCTTTGAAAACATATATAAGAGCTTACCAAACGCAAGCAGCTGGATGGTGATGAAAAATAAATATAACTCAAAAGGTTAGTTTTGAGAAAACAGGCAGACAGTAGTTTGTACAATTTCAGCCAACACCATCTGTTCCGACCTGCTAAGACATCGAGGGTTTTTTCTGACCTGCTGTCAGATCCAAACTGAACACGATAAACAAAGCACTAAGTATGCATGAATACATAAAAGACTTCAACTGGCCGGGTAATCAATGGTACTTGGTGTTATGAAGGAGAATTTCTTATGTTTTCTATTTACGTGTGTGTGTGTGTGTGTGTGTGTGTTGGGGGGGGGGGGGATAGGAGTCAAACTCCAATAAACAAACTTCCCTTTACAACATCTGACAGAACTGCTTCCAAGCAAAGGAATTAAAATGCTGAGCATGAACTTCAACATTTAAACACAAACTATTTGTTGCAGCTCTCTATCTCTGGTTAAAAGGTTTAAAATGTTCTCAATTAATTCAATAAATGCCAGAGGGCAAATCCTACTCTTCTTAAGGCAACAGTTCATCTAGTTTGTTGAACTAAAGTAGAAACCAATTCCTTGTCACCCGTCAGTCTCAATTTATGAGATGTCCGCAGCCGTGAAACATTAGGTACCACAAAAGACCAGCCTTTTGTGCTGCAACATTATCTTCTCCTGAAAACTCTGCTAGTGTTTTTTTGAACCCTGGCTGCCGTTTATCTTCCTGGCAATCAGTATGTCATGGTTGATGTGTCAGCAACAAAAGCAGGTGCAGCATATGAGTTGCTGTATCCAACACCTTTATCTGTCAGCAGTGGTATTAGCCGACACATCCTTGCACTCGCGCTCCTTTTCTTTCAGGAGAAACCTAAGATTGGATTGATTCTCTCTGTCTTTCTCTGGGTTTTGGCAGCGGCATTGGAGGGCGTTGATTTCCTCACAGTTCGGGCGAGACCAGCCACCGTGTTGCACAGCGAGAGGCAGAGGCGTAGCCGAGCAAGAGAGAGGTCACCGATATGATTATCCCCGAGTGTCAATACAAAAGGGAGATGTGAGAAAGGTCCCTGCTGAGCTGGAAAATTAATGGCTTTGACCTCATCAAACCTGCGGAAGCATCTCCACTTGCTAATTAAGATTGAGTGGAAGAAAGTCATCAGTGTACAGCACCGGCCATCTTAGCTGAGGCTAATCAAGCGCACTTCACTTCACCGCTCTTTGTATTTATCAAAAGAGCCTGCCCAGGACAGGAGAGGGAAGAGGTGGCGCAGCTGGCAGCATTTTATAATCATGATAACAGCATTTTCTCAATAACGCCGCTCCACCATGTCCTCCAGTCTTCAGACCCACTGCATTAAAGATTGTTCTTGTATTCATTTCAGCCCTATTGTAAGGCAGTGATATCCCAATAACAGGCTCGTTATTCCCAAATAAAGTCTCTAACATCCATCATAAACTGCTGCTGTAAACCAGGCGTAGGGCCATTATTGTCGCCCATTAATACAGTATATACAAGCAGATGGCAGTGAAAAGTGTGTATATGACTAGTGTATGCCTAACACAGGCACACATAAAGTTACAACATGCTAACATGGTTCCATATAACCAAAATGCAGTAGTGTAACAATAAAGCAGCAGGTATTGTGAAATGATAATTTTGCACTTAACAACATTAATGCTAGAGCTGCTCTTGAGAGGATTTGATTTATGGATTGAATGTTATGAGTCCTTGTTCTTACTTGCCTCATTTTTCTTTACAAGGCCAGAGGAGGAGGAGGAAGGAGAATCCAAGAGTTTGGAGGAATAGTGAGATGAGCAGTGGAGAGTGGGTCAGGCAGGTGAGTGATCGGGTGAACTTTTTGTCTATGTAAGAGAATACCAGCATAAGAGTTAACATGTCTCAGAGCAATCCAGAGTGTAGGGGATTTTTTTGTCCAGAGTTTAAGAGGGGACGAGATATGCAAGAGTGACATGAGTACAAAAATACTAGGAGTCAAATAACGTAAACAAAAACGCAAAAATGTTCATCACAATGATACTGGTCTGTATGTTTGAGCACTGAGTTGTGAATGGTTAGGAACAAATGAAACTTGATCAGGATCTCACCAGGAAATGAAGAGTCCAGTACCTGTAAGCCCACAGCTCCACCTAAAGGAAAGAATAGTTAGGAAAAGGGGTGGTGCAGGCAGGATTCCCACAGATAGCTCTTAGAACTATTTCAATTTGGAGTTATAAGCTAGTCTGAACAGGGCCAAGACAAAAGTGAATTGCTGCCATCTTAAAGCAACTCTAATCTAAAAAACTTTATAGTGGAGCATGTGAACACTAATTTATCAACCTTTACATCACCATCAATTTCACATCGCAGTTGTTTACAATAAATTCTTCAGTCGTATTCAAGCACAAATAGTGTCAGCAGCAACTAGCTGTATCATGTTTGTGGTAGCCTGGTGTACTTCCTGCAGCATTTTCTCAATATTTCTGTAAGAAACACAGTGTAATGTAAATTTGATGATGATGTAAAGGTTTTTATGTGACGTTAAAGAAAATGGTATGAAATTTTAAAACTTTGAAGTGTTTTAAGACGTCAGTATTCAGCCCCTCTCAGACTAGTCATTACCTCATCAGTTTAGTCAGAACTAAACTTTATGAGGTAATTTAGAGCTATCTATAACAGGTAATGTATTAATTGTTCATGTCTTTTCCACACAACCCCACTTAAAAAAAATCTGAACTAACCACATGCTATTTATCCATGGCTTTAATAATATTAGTTTTGACATTTTTAATCACATGCATTGTGGCCCAAAGTAATAACAAAACACATTCTGGAGTAAGTCTGCACTGAGTATGCATTCAACTAATAACCTGTCATCATCCGTGTGCTTGTAGCCACAGAGAGTGAGGTCTTTCCCCCTGGTTAGGAAGGTAAAAATCGCTGGCTGAAACCTCATTCAACACTGCCACCCTGCTTTCGACACCTTTTAGAAGCTCTCGGTGGGTGTCCTGCTTTCACCTCTGCAGATATGTAGTAATCACACTCCCAGCATCACAGAGTGCACTGCCGCAGCTGAGAGACGCTGCCCAGCCTTATCGGAGGGAGAAACATGGATGACCCCGATCACAGGAGGAACCCAGTCATCCTCCAGGAAGGTGTCTTCCTTGCAAAGTGATCCGGATGAGTAATAGGGATATATTGGAGCTTGGATCTGATTATCCTATCCCCCTCCACCCTCTTCTAAAAAAGGTAAAAATAACAGCTCCGGTGTCAAAGCTGCAGTCAGATGAGAGCTTGAGCAGCAGTGTGCCCTAGGCGGCCACCAGTACGTTCTTGTCGGTCGCTTTTCTGAAGGTCAGTCTTCAGCTGCCCTCCACGTGGCTGCAGCCCTGTTTACCTCTCTCCAAAAGCCAATTACACTGCCGCAGTGCTGTGCCAGTCAAAGCTGTTAGATTTCACGCGCAGACACATCTAGGCATGCACTTACACAGATACTCCGCGCACACCCCCACACCCAGACAAACACCTGCAGCATCAACTCTTCCTGGCTGCAGTGGGAAGCATGGAAAATGCCTTTTGACCTGTCTGTGGTGAAATATATCGACGCACGCACACAGAGCGATTATTAACAGCTTAGGAGCATCATGAGGCAAGTTAGCGAGTGTATAAAAAATGGTGCTTTATTTACCATGGGGTTTTATATTGGGTTGAAAGTAAGATGATTATAAAACTGTCTTCATTATCTGAAAAATGAAGAGGCCTCGCTAATGTTTGCTGATTTATTCTATAACCTCGGGGGTTTAGTTCTTGATTTATGCTCGTCAATGACAGCTCATGTAATCATACAAGTGTTGGTAAAACAGTGATGAATGGCAGACTGTTGTCCTCAGCAGTGCTTTGGATTTTATCTTTTACCCTGAGTGATTGCAGCTTAATGTATGATCCTGAAAAGTAGGAAAAATCTTCCAGGGGCTTAGCTTTTTCAGACTGCCAATGCTTAGATAGAAGATTTTTTGGTCATGTTTGTATAATTCACAGCATTTTAAAAAAGAATGACTCAGCTGTTGTGTTCAGTTATCAGCTGTGTGGTAATGACCAAAAACCAGATATGTGAGAAAAATGTTTATGCCTCTCTTTTTTCCTGTCCATGTTCTTCTCTGCCATCTACAGACGACATAAGGGAGTGTCAGATTCAGAATTCACTGAAAATGCCTTTACTACACTGCTTTCCAACATCATTTCATAATTTTGAAATCTTTTGGCTCAGTACAACCCTCCAAACAGACTTGTGTATTTGTCTATGTTTACATACTATGTTTATTAATTCATATCTTTGCATCATAAAATGATGAAACCTTGTAAAAGCATCAGGGGTTCCAGCAGAAGTGGGGCAGCAGATGATTTAAGGCATCCAAACAAGATGATAGCCATTTGCTATTTATGACGCTGTCATTGCTGTGTGGAGTTCTGATGTTGCAGCAGACAAATCCGCACGTCTTGTTCAGAGTGAGTGAACACAAGCATTGTTTTGCTTTTCTGCCATCAAGCTCGAGATAACCTTGGACAGACGTTCCTGAGGCAGAGTCGAGGTACAGACAAAGAGTGCATCTGATGTGGGAGAGATGTGTTTCTTTAAATTACTGTGAAAACAACGACTCTGTTATGAAAGTAAGTAGAATGTCCCCATGATTGCAGGACAAATAATTGTGCTCACTATATGAGCAGGTGAGTATGTGGAAGTTGAGGTGAGGTAGCCTTGTGTTTGCGAGTGTGTGTTGGCTGCAGCCGTGTGAACAGGTCTTGCTCTACCTACTCCAAAGGAGAGACAGAGCCCCGAGGTGGAGCGGAGACGACTGGCTCCATCTGGCACCTGGGCAGCGAATGAAAAGAATAGAGAGCTGTGGGAGCCAGGAAGAAGGGGAACATCATGAAAAGCTCCAATTGGGTTTTGTCGTCCAGTTCGTTGGCACCGGCTGCAAGGTGGCTAACGAGGCAGGTGGCTGAACAGAAAGGACAGGTATCATCAACTCTTCATGGAAATCCAGCTTCTCCCCCCTGCTTCCATGGGCTCTCTGATACTACAAAAGAAAAACGGAAGTACAACAGCAGTGAAACTGGGTATCTGGTGAACAATTAGTGCTCCTGTGCAGGACTTGGGCTTGTTCTTTCCGTAAAAATGAGTACCCTGTAGCTACTTCTTCCCATGGGGAGACACTGTAGTTTGTGCTCTGAGTGCCACGCTCCTGAAGCATTATGGGAGAGGAAATGATGGCGAGCGGAGAGCCATCTGCTTTGCCACTTGCCACGTCTGCCTGTGCCAATACAACCCACTTCTCTCTATTTCTCAGGTGGGGAGTAGAATGGATCCACACTGTCTGCACACACACATGTGCACACTAAAGGATCCTCAAACTTGGAAGTGCCAGATGTGTAGCCACAGTCTCACTGTAGAGGAATCTTACTCTGTTAACTCCCCTCTGGCGCAATCTCTCATGCATTATTTGTGGGTATAATCAGTGACTATAGGTAATGTTTTGGCATGGGGCAACAGATGGATAGTATCTCAATGATAACAGACCCAACAGACAGAAAGGGGTGACTTTATTTATTTAAAATACAGATTTGTTTTCATTTTTATTCAAACAGCAGTGAAGCAGAGAAAGGCTTCAGCGTTCCTGGTTGAGGTGACACTGCGAAGATGGATGTACAGCCGGTCAAAGGAAAGTCATTTATTTCCGATGACCCATTCGGTCAAGTGGATTGAAGCTGAGCCTTTTGATTTGGCTTTTACTTTGCCTTTTTCCCCCCCGCAGAGTCCACACTGCTCCTGCAATTACTGCAAACAGAGAAGGTGATGGGCTTAAGATTTTGTCCTGATAAAGGAGTCAGGACCCTATCTCTCCTGTTGACACCATTAAGCCATCACTGAGAGCAAGAAAGCGTTGGTGGGGGGGAGATGCTGAGGTCCTGTCAGTCAAAGCTTACCACCCAGTTCTTGTTTAAAACCATGTGCCACTGAACACCCACCAGAATCTTTGTTTCTGATCCTAAAACCAGCAGCAGAGGACAGATGGATGGCTAGTTGTCAGGAGAAATATTCACCACTTACTGTCTTATCAGATGCAGGCAAGGGACCGCTGAAGCGCGTATCTTTGGGTTGGATTAGTTGGAGAAAATTGCTTAAGGGTTATTTGTCAACCCAGGCAGCACTGACTTCCTGCACCGGAATAAAAAGCTGTTCCAAAAAGCAGCTGTCTAACTGAGCAAGCTAAAACAACTGCAATCCGGCTGTCACACTTTCAAAGTGGATGTATAGGGTGCCTAGTCAAGAAAAAAAAAAGGTGTGGTTAATTTTCAGTCTTCTGCTTTAGAGCATGAAGTTTTGTTTGTACTTTTCAACAGTTGAGGGCAAGACAGCCCAATTTATTCACCCTAAAGCCAGTTTAAACCTAATCCAACATCAGTGCCAGACAGCACACCTAAATCTCTTCATGGTGGAACTTATCAAACAATAACAGACACTTTGTAGATCCATTTATAGCTGTAAGAGACAAATACTGTGTTGTGACTTCAGGGAGGTTGCGACACAACTGTCAACTTGTTGTAATACCCTAATTTTTGATCTTTTGCATAAATGTATGAGGAGTTGTCACAAACATTTTGTTTTCATATTCTGCTCTAACACTTGTGAGAAGATTATGCTGAAAACTGAATCACAGATTACACTTAAATTCATCTAATTTCACCTCAGGTGACAGTTTAGATCTGAAAAACAGAAGTGAAACAATCTCACACAACAAGCTAGGACAGCTGTCTGAAATCAAAGCGAGACACCCACCACTGCTTTTCACATGGAATCATTTATAGAAAAGTCTTTTTCTATGTGAGGCTGTATTGCAACTATGTTGTGTATTGCGAGCTGTCAGATTTGGGGGAACTGAAGTGAAATGGATTTTTTTGGTGTTTGAAACAAAACTTAGTCTGTATACTCTCATTATAAATAGTCACATTTTTTTCTGCTCAACTAAAGTGTCAAAGTATTGCTACAGTTTGAGTTTGTGGACACACATTGCTGTTATTATCATCTCTGCCCTTATTTTCCTCTGCCAATAGATTTAAAAAACACAGAGACGTGTTATTTGGTTGGTTTGTCCTCTTTGAGCTACAATAGAAACATGGCATACACACCATGTAAAGAAAAAAGTCTTTATCTGCTGTTATATTTTTTAGGTGATTTTCTCGAGCTCATGAGTTAACTGTTCTGTTATCTTGAGATAATCAAGCTAGATTTATCGCATTATCTTGAGAAAACAAACAGCATTATTTAGCGAGATAACTAGATAAATGAGTCACTATCTCAAGATAACGTCAAAAAAATCATTTTCTAAGCCTAACCTCTTTCAGCTTCCATAGTTTATTCCCCAAGGTTGATTGTTATAAATATGTTTTAAAAACCCTCCCTCCAGCTTTTGTGTCCAATCTTTCACATAAAAAGAGAAAGCGAAGACACTAAACATATCAATCAGTCATTGAAAATAAATTTGTTGTTTGTGAACAAGTGCCCAGAAAATATTTGTTTTATATTTTCTCCTGATTAGGGTGTATTTTCATAATTTTGTATTATAAATATACTACCACTTTAAGCAGAAAAGATTTGGTAGGCCTTTTTAATAAATAAAATTAGCTTAAATAAAGTATTTCTAAGTAGGTCTAATTAACCAAACTATAGTTCTGTTTTAAGCAGCTTTTTTCCCTGTGAAAAAATAAATAATAAAAAAAATCTCCACAGTGATTAGACCAAATCACCATCTGAGAAGGGTCATTACAGTGAACTTTGCTCTTGCTTCCTTTGTCCTTTGATGTCCCATATTTGCAGAGGATGCTTTTTTTCTTTCTGCTGCTTGTTGGACATCACATTTTCCTCTATGAGTTAGACCATACAGTGCGCTGATATTCTCTTTCAATTTCTTCAGCCCTGGATATTTTTTTTTATATTTCCTTGTGTATTTTTGCAGGGGTTTTTATGCTTGCAAGCTATACTCTTGAGATATTTTTTGAAAATTTATCTCCTGTTGTCAGTACACTCACTGTAGTACTGGAATGCACATTGCTTCTCATTGGCTGTAGATCACACAGCTCGATTCTCTGGACTGATGTAAAACCTAACAGACAGCTTGAGGAAGAGCAGGAGAGGCACCTTCGGATGGCAGTTTGATAGTCTACCTGTTATTTGTACTGACTCCTGAAAATACAAGTGCATTCCTTGTAGATTTAATAAGGAACACAACTTTTTAGTTTCAATCATAATACATGTTTGGCTTACGAGCCAAGTTAAATAGCTTATTTAATGATAATAAAACACAAAGGATTACTGTGTTAATGAAAATGTGTGCTGATGATGGCACAGTTTTTGCATTTCTGCTTGTACATTCCTCTGAAATCAAAGACTATGAAGATGCAACTTTGAACTTTAGTGTAAGGATCACATGTGACACTATTTAACCTCCCTAACGAATGTTAACAAGTGAACTAAATAAGCTGACAGGGAGAGAAAACAAAAGCAAATGTTAGATTACAGCATGTGAGCTTTTTAACTGTGAGTTCAGGGTGCTCAATACAGCCTTATGGCTTTTAACACAGCTGCACACTTCCTGTTCTGCATTTACCTGTCGGAGCTTGAAATGTCCTTCTTGACTGTGACATATAGGCCATGATAATTATTCAAACATGAACGAAGATGCTGTACTGGTTGGCACTGGTAACATTATCATGACTGTAAACACTGTAGTTTGATGATCAAAAGAAACTCTGAATGCTTTAAAGAAGTACAGTTGAACATGAGGTAACCACTTCTGCAAAATAGCAACATCATTCCTTTTCTCCCTTCTTTTAGCTGATTAATGCAGAAAAGAAAAATAAATTAAAGAGCTCAAAAGTGTGTTCAGAGCTCAGACACCTTTGCATGATGAAAGTCAGAGAGAAAGAGAGAGATGAGACCATCTAAATACCAGTTTTGAATAAAGGAGTGAGAGCAATATAGGAGAGGATGAGCCTCTCCATCTCTTGTGTAATGAAGAATGACTGAGAGGGATTGCATGGGCCAACAGCATCAGAAGACGGGGCCATTGCTATGCACAGAGCGTTGCATTTCAGACTGAGCAAGCTGAGACCTGGAGTGCATGAGGTTAGATTGCAGAAAGACGAAAGGAGTGGGAGGGTAAATGTCTCTCTTCTTACTATTTATCCCCTAAATGACATGGCTCATTCATAACAGCAGTGCACATTCAAGGACACTAGCTGGACTAGAGGAAGAATAAAACAGACTTGGATGTTTTTTTACCAATGCTGCAGGAACAAACCAAAAGGGGAGCGAAAAAAGAAAAGCTAGCCATACGGGAAACTGGCATTTAATTAAAAACTAAATCCTCATTGCTTCCTCCACTCTCCTAAAATGAGAAGTGAGTGAACAAGTCAGTGGTGGAGAAACCATCCTTTTTAGCACATATATTAAATGGCAGGTGTTAAAGGAAGACAGCGCTTGCTGAGATGTGCCTCATGTATAGAGCAGAGGGGATTTGGAAAGCAATAAATATAAATGTCTTTGTGGTTCTTACTCTATAATTCTTCAAAACAGTTGGCAAATGCACGAGACATTTAGTTTTCACAGTTGGTAACATAAAGCTGAGCTGTCTGAGCTCTTTGCTTTTCACACTAAATATGCGCTGATAAGCTCAACAAAACCACAGTAAAATGGAACACAAAAGAGGAGCTAGAGTGTGGATGAGAAAGAATGCGTGCAATCTATGGAAATCAGGCTGCGAGCTTGACTCCACATACCTGGGTGTACTTTTTAGATGTGCTTGATACGGTGCAGTCCCTGAGGAGCGGCGGCGCTTGTTGTGTGGAGGGATAACGAAGTGAACGCTCGCTGCAGGCCTTTCTCCTCTCCATGTTTCAATCCTGATAACCACAATCATTTATTCACATCAAGAGGCTGCTTTGTAAACCACCCAAAGGTGTTGCATTTGACAGTAAGTTTATTTATTCATAATACATTTACATAGATGCTTGCACAACAAGTGGCTCTTTTCTTTGCAACGTGTGCCTACAGCAAGGTGCACTTTAGCACATCTGCACTTGGAAACTTTTTAACACCACAGAGAGGAATACCCATTAATAGCCATAATATGATTTTTTTTTTTCTTGATTAGAAGTCCTTTACGGTAAAGTGATTTCATTCATTGTGGGAGGAAGAGAGTTAGAGAAATAATTAAAGCTAAACTCACCAAGGATTTCTCTTCTAATTGGCCATATGGACTAGAAAGAAAAGTGTTTTTTTTGTTTTTTTTTCCTTTTGTCTTTCAAAGCAGATGTGCAGGGCCTTAGACTTCTGGCTTTCGAGACACAGCCATCTTTCCCTGGTGAGTCCAGTTATAATTACTACACCACATCTTATGCTATTTTAGTCCATGACGAGGTTAGAAAGTTAAGTACAGTCATAGTTTTAATTTACTCCTCAACAGGCTGCATACAGAAAATTTTAAGAGTGATCTGCGAGTTACCCATCTGCAGACTAAGGAGCAGTTTTGTTCAATTTTACAACATGCAATAAAACAGATACTCACTGAGCAAATATGCATACGAGTAATTATGTCAGCTGCTCTTCCTATCCTTGGTGTACACAGGGTTTTGTTTCTTTTTTCTCCCATATTAGTAAATATTAAGCTATGCCTTTCAGAATAAAATTTGTATTGAAAACTGGTACATAATGGGTAAGTTATCTACATTTACACAGCCTCACTTGGCAATTGTTTCTGGTCTGAGGAGCCCATATCGAGTAATTTTGTAAAATGTTATCATTTTGTCATAATATCACAGGCAGATTGTTCACAAAGCGTGTCCTTTGCCCTATGAGCTGAGTTTGCCAGTATTAGGAAGCAAGAGGAGAACATTCAATCTCACAGCAGAAAGTGTAAAAGCTACATTGTTCCACAGCACAAACACTAGCAGATTCTGCTTAAAACTGTACAATGACTACTTTTTTCCTTCTTAGTCCCCTTTTGAGATGCAGCATTGGTTGTGTTGGAGATAATATTCCTTTATCTGTTTAAAATCCTGTTGCCATGTGCAGGTGTTTATTCTCACCATGTGTCAATGCCAGCTGTCAACAGTGTTTATGTGACAAAATATGCTTAAAGATGATGTTGGAAATAATCAGTTTGTGGATCTCGGTGCAGCAGATGACTTTATGCGTGGAAGTTCACAATTATGATGAGTCTCTTACTAGTTCATAGATTAAACTGTACAAAACAAAAGCTTTCTATTGAATTGTCATCTCACAATTTCCAAGGCTAGTTCCTGATACTACTCTGTTCTATCAATTTAACCAAATAACCCAGTGCTATGTTTTCTAGTAAAACTAGACTGTTTTCATATTTTCTCTTGACTTACCACTGACTTTTTGTTTTCAACAAGAAGTTTTAGGCACCATTGCTACTTTTTTATAGTTAGGCATATATCATTGCAGCTTTCTAACAGTAACTCCAACCATTAGATAGATGTGCAAAATTATAGCATTCACATTGTTCATTAAAAGCATTCAACACTGACACTAAAGGAAACTCTGTGGTGATTTGTGTCACCAAAGACTAGTGGCAAATTGACAACATGAGATTTAATATGAGGTCTAGTGAGTTACAAAAATGCCACTTGTATTGGACTACATGCCGTGCTCTTCATCTAGTCTCACGTCTCTGCTGAAGCGCAACAAGAAATTAGCAGACGTTTTACATATAAAATTATTTCTGATCTTCAGTGTTCAACCAGTCTTTACAGTATGTGCTGCATGGTAATACAGTTGGTTAGCACTGTTGCCTTGCAGCAAGACGATCCAGGATTTGAAATTCAGCCGGAGCATTTCTACATGGAGATTGCTTGTTCCTTCTGTGCATGCGTGGGTTTTCTCTGGGTATTCAGTTCCCTCCTACAGTCCAAAAGCAACCATATGAGATTATTTGGCAATTACTGTTCCTAGGCTTGAGTGTGTGCACGAATGGTCTATGTGATCATGTGATGGACTGGTGATCTGAGCCGGGTGTACGTCGCCTCCCACTAGTTGACCACTGGATATAGACACCAGCTCCCCATGACCCTGATATAAAAAAATGGATGGATGGATGGATGGATGGATGGATGGATGGATGGATGGATGGATGGATGTTTATGGTCTTCCATTTGATCTTGTCTTATAGCCTTTCATGAGCCAAAAATTTTAACTTTCACATTGGAATCAGAGTCAAGGTTCCTTATGGTGTATAAAAATGACCTCTATCATAAATCCTTTCATAATTTACTTAGAACTAAACAAAACTATGCAAATACTAATGAATAAACAACAAAAGAACAACGAACAGGAACCCTAATTTTGACTTACTTGATCTTTTATTGTGCAGAATCATTCGAATTTCCAAATTACCATAATCACAACCCAGCACGCTAAAAATCTCTGATGGAGTGTATTTCTAGTTATGATGTAAAAAGCTTTTTGTTTCTAGCAGTTTGCCACAGAGCCTTGTTACAAGCTGCTGTAGCTCCTTGGTTCCCTCTGTAAGGAGAACATTAGTACTCTATTATAGTTCTGTTGCTGTGTGAGTTCCTATTATACCAAGAAACTGTTAGATGTTTTTACAATATGGGCAGAAAGTCTGTCCAACAGACACTGTTGTTTTCAGTATCTGAATGTGTTTAACTATCATTTTGGCTTGTAATTCAGAGGAAGGGAGTGATTCGGGGCCCAAGAGATCCTTCTGTAACAGCACAGAGAAACGCCAGAAGCAAGACCTGAATAGAGATGAGTCCTGTTTCTTCGTCTTTGATGTTGGAATCGAGAGCCAAGCCAACATTTTTTAAATGACTGTCACCTGCTGTGCTGCTGTATATCCCCAGGGAAGCTGTGATCATTGGCAGGTTGCTGCAAATCAGACAGACACTTGACTGCCTCTCAATGACAGTACCATAGCTGCTCGGGGGGCAGTTGCTCTTTTTCAGTTATCTGTCTTTTTACATGGATCACAGTGAGACCAGTGAGTGTCCAATCATAGGCGCCTGAAGATGGGAATGCGGCTGATGTAACAGCATCTGGCCAAGCCTACGACTTCCTGAAAAACAGCGCTGATTCCTGTGAGTGCCATAAGCAGAGACTCACAAGGACAATTTGTGCATGTGTTGGCAACTGAGTCGCAGCATCTTTGCTTATTTCCCTAATAAAATTATGCAAATCAAGTTGTGTTGCAAACAAGCCCTGAAAAATGCAAGCAAATAGCTCCTTCATTACGAATTACAAGTGCAAATTGCCTCAGCTTTGAAATTAATCCACCAAGGCTGGCACCTTTGCACCCTAAAGCCTCTTTATAAATTGCACATTTTCTGATCTTATCTGAGTTTCTGGGATGGGAATATCTGACGCTTGCTTACCTGACTTGCTGGTGATAATGCTGTGTCTCAGTGGTAATGATAGGAGTCACTCTGAACAAAGAGAAAAGTCACAGTGCCAAGTTTCTTCTCAGAATCTTTTAGGGAGTTTGGGTTGTGGAGTGTTAGTGGATTAGACACAATCTCAATTTGCCAAACCCTGACTGCAAATCTCCATTAAACAGGCAACTGATGAGGGATTTACATGTCATTTACATAATTGTGGTTATACCAGACACCAGATTATATATATATATATATATATATATATATATATATATATATCTGTAAAAGATAACTGTACATGCTCTGCTTTGCATAGATTTATTTATTTTTTGTTAGTTAAATGACAGAATTCAAGGTTTTCCTAAAGTATTTCTTGACAAATCGGTAGTCCATTGTTGACCCTAAACTTATTAATTATTTGGAAACAGCCTTATAAAACCTAAAGCTATTCTGAACAAATTGACAGAATTGTCACTTTTAGATGACCTTGATATGTTTAAAAGATTCACATGAAATTAGCTTACTATTTATATAACAGTTTTTGTTTTGTTTGTTTGTTCTCTTACAATTGCTTAGGCAAACTTTTGAAACCAGATCACCTTTTTTTCAAAACACTCCACACAATTTGCACAACCATGCACCCAATTAACAGAACACCTAGATTTTTTTTTTCTACTTGAGTGTAAAGTTTTGCTAATTGTAGAGAAAAAAAGGAAAAAACTATTGCCGTGTGTATGCAACAATACATCTACCTCTGTGGGTACCTGTTAAATGTTTTACATCACTGTGAATCCTGTGTTTAGTTGTCACTAAAGCAAATCAAGCATTTACTTGACTTGAAAGAAAAATAATTTTCGACGGATTAAAGCTAATTATTGTTGTTTGATGACATGAGTTGTTGTTAGCAACACTGGAGGATAAATTTGACAAAGATAGTAAATAGGTTTTTTTTTTCTGTTTTTTGACAAGCAAATGTTTTTCTTTGAAAGCCCCACTCTATTCTTTTCATCATGTATTTAAAGTATTTCAGCATTTACCTGATGAGTCAAAAGTAAGAAAAAAGTCACATGCAAATAAATGCCCCCTGCGAGTGAGACTAATTGTGTGAGTGCGTGCGTGTATGTGTGTAGTCCATTTGTACTCAGAAATGGGAATTTCCAAGCTCAACTATGTACTTGTACTGTTCTCAACGTGTGTCTCACTGAATCTGTTGCACACATAGCATACATTTCTGTCAGAGAACATGTTGCCACGGGGTTGTAAAGCATAAAATGCAAAAAATAAATAAATAAAATTGTCATCAGATTGTATTGTTAATTGTAGTTAGCCTGGTCGCTGAGCAATGAGCAAATCCTATTATTTTTCTGACTTGCAGCTGGAACGTAATTATGTTGTGTGTGACATCATTCCCAGATTCAATTTCTGATTAAATGGAATGCAGCATTTACTGTATATGTTATCTGTTGCACGAATGTAGGCAACGCATTGTCTCATCTGTTAAGCCAATATCTCACTGGGCTGCGACTATTACAAGGTAGTTTAACAAAACAGTTAAAGCCAGGACATAGATGCCTTCTGGCCACCTTGTTTCTGAATAGATCTAAGTGATATGGTAGAGGGGCATAGTCAAGGGCATCTTAAACGCTTCCCAAATGAGTTTCCGTTATTCTAGAGTTGAGTTTAGACACCTGGACAGGTGATCATGGGGGCAGCTGCCAAAGTGAGTACAAAGACGGCCTAGGTGGGTAAGATGTGGTCTGAGTTAGACAACAAAATAATGTGCACAGTCTAGAATACAGTCTAATATACAGTTTTGTAAGCTGTGCACACAAAAATAAGCTGTGATTTTCTGAATTGTTTGCTCAAAATGTAGCTCCACATCTTGTAGGTTGCTTGGTCACCAACACGCAGTAAAACTCCAACTGGAAATTTGACTGGTTTACTTGCAACTTTTGGTCAACATTTACAGTAGAGGTAAGCTTGCTAAGTAGTAAGTAAAAGTGACTGTGTAAAAAAATTGCTTAAATCTACAAGTTCTTGAAACTTTGACTTAAGTACAGACCTAATAGCTCAGCCTCTTCAGTGTTTTATACTGAATGAAAAGTGTGAATGACATCAGTATTAGCTGGATGTCAAGAAAAGGGTTTTTCACGATACGTCCCTTGCCATTTTTCACACAAGCTACAAAGACAGGTATATTGTTTAACATTCTCAGTGTGAATAAGTCCAGCGCCAGTGGATCTAGTTTGCAATGACTGTGGGTTTTCCACTCCTGACTCCGCATTTGCATAATGGAATTATGGGCTCAGCCATGCTCTGTCTTTAGTGGACCATTAGGCAGGCCTTTACTGGACTGTAATTAGTGGCTTCTGCCCTTCACCTTCATTAGCATGCAAATGAAAATCCCGAACACCAAGAAATATTTGGCACATCGGGAGAAAAATGCCAAAGTGATTAACAGGCAATCTGAAGTGGAATTGTCTTTTTCTATCTATCACAGTTTAGAGTACTCGAAATGAGACATGGCAGAGTGCTGAAGTGCTAACAGGTTGATCTGGGCAGGCATTTGAAGTGAATTGTGATGACATGACTGGTGACTGAGAGTTCATTCTCACCAAAGGGTCTTTGTCCCTAATCAGAGGGAAATCTGACAGCTGGTCTGCTGAGATACAATTGGTCCTTTCATCCACAAGTTCATTCCATTTTATGTCTCATATTCTTCAATTTTCTGATACACGCTGTCACCACTTCTTCCTTCCTTTGCATTACAAACCCACCTAGATATTTTTAACCCTACCTAATAAGACGCCATACTTGAGCTTATAAACTATGTAGCTTAATTTGCAATTGTAATGCACTCATTTGAATTAAACGCTGATTAGCATGAATACGATTGAACTTTCAAGACATGTCAGACAAGACCCTGCCAGAAGAGGTCCTGACATATGCACATTCATCATAGGAGATGGCTGCTGGGTCGGCGAATGAAAACGTCCTTCCGGTGACAGGAGATGGTCTTGGACGTTTCCTTTTGTTGGTTCTGTCTAATTATAAATCCAATGTCAACAAATGGAGACAAGCTGATGGCAGCATTGTTTGCATCACTTGAACAAATAAAAGACTATTGTTAGGTGACCTAAGTGCTACTTGTCGTATGAAGAAGTTTGCAGGTTTCATCTGTAGCTTTAGTAATGAATTCATTGCATTTCCTCATAACAGCAGTTACTGTCAGTGCTGCCTTTATACAGAAGAAACAGACAATAACCCAAATACAGGTTGGTAACAGTATGAAATCTCAAGCCTGTATGTAAACAAAAACAAATCTCTGCGGAAAATATGGATGAAATACAAGTACAGATGGGAATATTCCCAGTGGTCTCTATGAACCCCACCATGTTACGAACCGGCTCATTATAAAATTATATTGGCAGCTGATTAGACACTTGTCTGTAATCAACCCAGTATTCAAATTAGGTTCATTCTAGATAATTCTGCAGGTCGCAGGCTACACTTTAATATCTAATGACAGCATCCAATGCCAGTTCATCAGGGAGGAGGCTCATTATGTAGCTAATGAAAAGTAAAGGTGAATCTGTGTTCATTTGTGTTATAAATATGGTGGATTGGCTCCCTTATTGCTGAATTGAGCTGTCCAAACAGCCTTCAAGTGAATTCAGGTTCATAATTAAGAGTTAAGAAGAACTCTGCAAAAATCATGACACACAACTATTCATGTGATTCCTTCTTCCTGATTTTCCATATTCATTCTGCTGCCCAATACAGGTAAGATAATAATTAATCATAACATCTGCACAGAAACCCAGGATGCAAATAATTCTAGTTATCCCTTTAAAATCTTAGTCACCTAACTCTCACTACAGTGTCATCTATGAACATCACATCCATGATAACTCCTGCCTAACCTCACCATTGGCCTTGTTGCAAGTATATCTATTAAGAAGTCAGTCTCTATAAATTTTTGATACCAAATGAAAAAATTGGTTGAGTTGCTGTCAGTATGTTTAGAGGTGGTTATGAAAGAGAAACAACAGTGAATATCTGTAGTTATCTGGTGGTTCTGTCATAATTTTGGCTTCTAGTTCAGCTATTGTTGTTGGTATTCTATTAAATGGTCTATAATTTATGAAAGCACAGCTGTACAATCAGCCTGGATGGATGAAGTGCGGAACTTGTTCCAACAAAGACAATCTTCACTGAAAATAATCATCTGATCCAAGTGGCGTGGAGTAAAAATCTACGGTATTTTTTTAAATCTCTGCAGTTTGAGTTGTTTAAAATGGCAAAATGCTGTTATCTCTACCAAGGAGATTATGTTTTCGGTAGTGTTGATTGATTTGTTTGTATGTTTGCAAAATTACTTAAAAACTAACGAACAGTGTTTGATGACATTTTCAGGAAATGTTGGGGTTGGAGAAATAATTGATTAAATTTCAATAATGATCCAGATCGGACTATTTTTTAATGACGCTATGGCCTTGGCAGATGTTTGCGCTCTCTGTGTGCTTCTAGTTTTTCTTTGTTTCTGGTTGAAACATTGTTTAACTGGGTCAAAAGCCTTCCTAATTCGATAAATCGAGAGAGCGATAGCTACTTTCTGCCACAGGTAACACGCTAAGTATTCAAAAGGTAATTCATACAACTCCATATTCAGGAAAACACTTTAGCAATCAGGTCAATTGAACACAATTCAGCTGAATTTTCAATGACCTAATTTTACTGCACTTCTTCTCTTCAGACCAGTGCTCTTGTTGCACACCTGTAGCAGTAACACAAACACTAATTACAGTTTGATGCTGTGTCTCTTTGTGCTAAATCTACAATGCCCTGTCTGAAGCACACTGCTGTGGAGGTGGGATCTCCCTAAAGAAATGAAGTAAAAAGATACATTTTTCTAAAACTACTCACTATCTGTAACAATAAATATTCAAGAAAGAATCTTTTTTTTAAGAACATGTGCAGTTTCATACAAACTTTGGCAAAAACTCTGTTCTGTATTTCATCATAACAAGCCTTCACAGTTTGCGTTGTTCAGAAAAAGGTGATATTTCTACTTTTATTTCCTGCTAAAGCTGTGGTGGGATCTGGTGTTCTGAGCTGAATTAAATAAGATTTAATCACATGTTGTCTCTCATTTTTGGGTACAGGAGAGACAAAATGGTGCAAACGTTGTGCAGCATAATGCAGCTGAATTTACGTATTCAGAGTTATGATCTAAAGCAACATTTTTCCACTGGATTGCATCAGATAGCGCAAATGATCTGAGTAATGAGTGTAACATCCTACTTTTTGTTTAACTGAAGCAGGATGACACAATTTGATAGACGTGGTTAGAAATAATTAGTAACAAACAAACGTGTAGACATATCCACAGACAGTGACAACTTTTTTTTTTTTTTTCTCCGCTCTTGCTTTGCAAGGCAGACATCTGCAGGTTTTGTTTGTGAGGGATCCAGCTACTTTCTGGTTCAGCAGCTACATGTTCACCAAACACTGTTATACAACTAAAACTATCGTCCTTAAGAAATTCTTTCAGGTTCATTTGTTTGTTTTGCAAATTTCCCTCGGTGCTGCAATTTTCTCTGTTTTTTTTTTCTTTCTTTCTTTATGTTTCAGAATACAGGTTGAAAGTTCAGTTGTATTTATGTTTGTTTCCTCAGTTCCCCACCAGCTTTTCACACTGTACACCTCAGTATGCATTCAAAGTGAGCTCCAAAATGCAACAACAACAGTAATCCCAAAGTTTGAACAAACATGAATGTGGGTTTCATGTTGCACTCGCCTTCTTTTTGCTCAAAGCAAGTGTTGAAAACACATAATGAAACACGTTCAGAGGAAATGTGTTTTTTTATTGGTAGTGACAGGGGGTCTTAGAATTCATATGAGGTAAGAGGAACTGAGCAAAACAAACTATCGGACAGGGAAGTAATCAATAGAAATGTTTGCTATTAGTCAAGCAGACGTGGGTGCGTTTTATTCAGGCCAGCAGCTGCCAGGCAGTCAATCTCAGCTGTCCCCCCTTTCCCTCTGAGAATGTGACGGCCTTTGTCTGGGTCCAGTCCACAAGCCATTCTTGGACTTTGACAAAATGTCCAGATTGTCAGTCCGCCTCCATCCCACCTGCATTCTTTATGCTTCTGCGCTCTGTGCCAGCGTCAGTCATGACTAGCGGGACCATGTTTTCAGCTTGTCTTTGCAGCCTTACATCCCATTCAGTCTGAATATCAGAAACGTCTGCAGGGACGTTCATCCAGAACAAACATCCTCTTCGGCCCTGTCCACACTACTCTGGATATTTTTAGAAAACAGAGGCTTTCTGTTGTGCTTGCACTGCTTATCTACATGTAAATATAGTTTGGTGAGACTTTTTTAGATGCTTTTCATAGTGGAGAATTTGAAAGACTTTGTTTTTGGTGAATCTGTGTAGCCCAAAAAAATCGAGCTATTGAGAAAGAATGATGTAGCTGCCTATTTTGCCCATTCTGTGCCGTAGCTATCACAACAAAACTGAAACCATTGTATATTTTCTTCTGTCTAGCTTGCTTCATCTATTGGTGTCAAACTTTGATGCTGAATTGATAACTGAGAGGGAATTGTAAACAGTATCAAGGGGGAAAACAGTTTTAAGAGAGTCTTTAGAATATGAAACTGTTCTTTTTTTAATTTTAATGCATTGTTCATGAGGACTTAATGCCACCAGCATAAGTATTTTAGCATTTTTGTAAAAATAATGCAGGTAGAGATTATTTTTAAATCAATAAAAATTTTCATCTAAAGAAATAAACTAGACAGGGCCTTGAACTCATCAGAGTTTGCTGGTCAAACATCAAAAGGCAAGACTTCTTTAAAAGAACAAAACCAGTTTTTTATGCATCATTAAAGTCTCCATGAACATCTAGGACTACTAACCAACTTTTTTTTCTGTACTGATAGTTACTGATAGTTATTTCAATTTATTACAACATATGTTTCCATTTGAACTGAATTACTGATAAATGTGTTGTTATTTATGGATTTTGCTGACATAAATGCTGTTTAATTTTGAAACAGCCACAAATGGCAGTAGATCTTTAAGAGAAAAGAAGAATTTAGGGAAAGTATTCTTTTAAATAAACACCAAATAAATTAACTACTTCAACTTTTTTTAAAAGTAAAATTAAAGCTCAGTATTTTTGTAAATTAAGTCTTACCCAAACAATTATTAGTAATACATTTAATCTTGAATAAATCTAAATTTTTTTGTGTTGGATGTTAATTTAGGTTATTTGGTTGACACATCAGTGTCACCATCGAGGAGCTGTGCTCATGCTTTTATTTCTGCCTGTCATCTTACATTTTTAACAGTGTGACTAGTCAGTTTTATCCTTATTTCAGTCTCTTCTGCCGACTGATTAGTAGATTCCTGTGTTCGTTAGCGGTGGTGCATTGGATAGCTCTGTCGCCTCACAGCACAAAGATCACAGGTTTGCCTCCTGGTCTTTCCATGAGGAGTTTATATGTTCTCACTGTGCATACATGGACTTTTTCTGGGTTCTCCTTTTTCCTCCCACAATCCAAAAACATGCACTTTAAGTTAATTGGTAACTCTAAAATTATCCCTAGGTGTGAGTCAGAGAATGATATTTCTCTCTATGTGGCCCTGTGACGGACTTGTGACCTGTCCAGGGTGCACCCTGACCGTTGGAGATAAGCACCAGTTCCCCTGTGACCTGGAAAGGAAAAAGCTGTTAGAGAAAGTAGATGGATGGTTGGATGGGTTTGTTAGTGCAACTGCAGTTCAGAGGTGACTCAAAATGCAGCCACTTGCAAAAATGAGGAAATAAAGTTTATTTAAACTTTCCCAAGAGCCATTTTATAGATTAGGTATTTAAAATAATTTCTGAAAATAATAAAAGGACATGGGGAGCCCAACAAAAGCCCAGTCATTAATCCAAACAAGCATAAAAACAAAGTGAGATTAATTGCTAGCAAAACAGAGGCACAAACTGCAGAGAGGAAAAAAGGTATTTTAAGACAAAGCATAACACAAAACTGAAATGCAAACATGCAAATAATATGAATAAAGAAAAAATAAATCAAAGACTCCTGACTAAATGGAAGAAGCGCAGGACTCAAATCACGATAGAAATATTCTTGTTGCTGTATCTTTGTGTGTGTGCATCGTTTGTGGTTGTGTTTGTAAATTTGGTCTCAACCTAATATGATAATTTAGCTACATATAGTGTTGTAGTCATTGAGTTGAAGAGATCTTTACCTTCTTTAGCACCAGCTCATTTAGTTTTTTCATCAACAATTTGGCAGTGTGGTGGCACAGGAGAATCATAATAATCTTTTATTGTGAAAAATGAACTAGTTGAAAAAGTAAGGTAATAATGCATTTTTATTACTAATTTAATTTGTTGAAAATATAAAGATGTTTGTGTTAGCTCCATTGTTCACATTCATACACATAACCCAATGGACATCAACTCTCACTCTGATGATCATGGGCATAAAATGGGGGAGCAAAGATGAAAAAACACAAGTCAAAATCGCAAATCTTGAATAAATCACTCACACATTAATTGCAGTATTTTATTGTAATAGCGCCTTTGTTGTTGTGTGGATATTTAGGTCAGTGAAATACACACAGTGCTGGTAAGAGGTCTACCGTTCAATCTCTTATTAGGTAAACTAAATCCTTTTGTCTGTGTTAGTTAATTTGTGTTACACATCAAAAACTAGATTTTTTTTTTTTAACTTTCCAGATTTTGGTTTAGTTACGAATCATCATCAAAGCTGAAAGCTGTCATTCTTTCATTCCTTTCAGTACTCGTGTTGTCTCCAAAAATGGTTCTAAAATGTGAATATATGGATGCTATTTCAAGCCCTATAATTAAGAGTAAATTGCTCACAAATTACTACAAATACAAAATAATATTAATAGTAATACAATAAATGACATGATTATATATCCAAATAATGATAGCTTATTAAAACAACAAAACAGTTCACTAGTAATTTTAATCCATTTTCTTTATCTGCTTGAGTCTGTTGGGGAGTCCCTGCCTATCTCCAGCAACCATTGGTTGAGAGGCATGGTACATCCTGGATAGGACACCAATCCAATATAGAGAAACAAGACAAACAAGCATTTAAGCACACACTCACCCCTAGGGACAAATAACAATTGTCTAACATGGATGTTTTGTGGAAGAAAATATAGTCCCGGGAAAATACCTATACATGCCTATACTGTCCCAGCCAGGAGTTGAAGTCAGGACCTCCTTGCTGCAAGGCAGCAGTGCTAAGTAACTGCACCACTGTGCAGCCTTTCAATAATACCTCCAGACATTATATAACACCGTAAGTCAGAAACAGAAGCTGGAACAAATGTCAACTCCTTGACTGACTGAGTCATACAAACACAAGGCCTTAACTCTACCTTTAACGCCTGATCTTTGAAGTACTCATTTGAAAAAACTCTATAATTACAGCATCAACTGTTGGACCAGTATAGAACGACATATATTACCTTTTAACCGTTTTATTTTGTCCACTGAAATTTTAATCAGCTCTGATCGGCGGTGTATTCAGAATGGCAGTGAATCAAGTGCCTGCAAGTTAGGAAGAATGGCAAATAGTTACCGTGACCCCCTCCGCTGCCCCCTCTGACAGGCGCTTTATTCAAAGTCTGCTCAAGTATACAGAGAGAGCAGCGCGGCTGTTCCACTCCACCATGCATGCTGTGGGTTTCCATCAGAATAGCAGCGGCAGCACATTACTGGCAATCAAGTTGTGTGTTTAACACATTTTCTGGGGATTGGCTCTCCCAGTCAGCCACTACAGTAAGTGGGAAAAAGATTGCAGTAAATGAATTGGCAACCACCCTCCTATTACAAAAGGAGTCGTTCAGAGTTGTCAGCTAGTGATTTCCGTCAACCTTACATCGTGTGTTGTGAATAGAAGCTTCGCTTTTATGTTGCGTTTTGGTTCTCGAGCTACAATCGTTAAATGAACTGCAATGCGTATGATAAAATTATATTACGCAACAGTTTCCTCACTCTTCGTGGATCTCAGATGCTTATGCTTTACAAAAACTGCTGATTTTTCAGTAAGATGTTGAAGAATATGAAGAGGTGCCAATAATTTTCATGGTTGTTCCCCAAAATTAGACTGTCGACTGCCCACGCTTGCTACAGAGTTTCAAAACGGACCAAAAATGAGCAGAATAATTCAACAAATTAAATAAGTGAGACCTCACTATCAATCAGTCCTCCGATGGCCTCTCATTATGGAATTAAGTAGCTTTTAGAGTTTTAAAGAAATATTCATCCATCCACCAAAAGTTCTCTTACGGTAAATCAAGTTAAAGAAATTTTTAGGTCCAGTGGGTACATTTTGTTTGATTTTTTTATTTATTTGTTCCTCAAAAAAACCAATTGCATCATTGCTCAGAGTGGACAGCTTGCTCAATAATTCATACAATTAGTTTTTCTCCTTAAGCAAGTTCTCTTGTTTCAGTAACCTGCTTCAACCTTCGCACCGGCCCCTGTCTTATTAATCAGCCCCCATCGATTAAGTGCTAAAAGTAATTAAAGGCCTGACATGTGCAGTTGATTCCAGACATCTATATGTGTCACGAATGCAAAAAGCACACCCTCTGTGCCACTCTCCAGCTCCCCGCCACTGTCTCCCGCATACTAAGTCGCTCCACAAAAACCAACGAGAAGTGAGACAGCCAGTGATTTTCGGCAAATTCATTGCAACCTCGGCTCTGTGTTTGAATACTAACGAGAATCTCCATCACTTTGGTTTTCTTTTGTGTCCAGTGCTTTCTGCTCCAATGGTTCTGATCAAAGTAAATAACAGGTTTTTTGCCTTATTTGACTTGTTGTTGCAATCTTGTGACATTACAAGATGTAAGTACTGAAACAAAAGAAAACAATGCTACCGCATTTTGTAAAAAAAAAAAAAAAAACTTTTTTCAACAAACATTTCAGTAAGCTGCTTTGGTGTTTTAGCTTTATTAGGTTAATCTGACAGTTTTGTGTGTGATAGTCTACCCTGACTCCACACTTCACAGTCCTCATGACATAGCCTTTTGTTTTGTTTTCACACTGAAAGTACTGTGGCCATTCATAGTCCTCAGGACTACACTTATTTGTTTGGTTGTTTCAGCACTGGCTTTCAAAGTAGGCGCTTTCTTAGCTCAATCAGGATTCTCAAGTGATGCAAAGAATTGTATTTGGTTCATACATAAATGTGCCAAACAGACGGAAGGCTCTTGCAGTATTGCACCATTAAAACTGCATTAACATTGCTCAAGTAGAAGCCACTAATTGTTATTATTGTCTGCTATGTGTTCTTTTCAGAACATGTGCAGCACAAAGTAGACCACTCTGTTGTTTGAGTCTGGCTCCTATAACACTCTCTGAATATTTGTAGGACTCTTTTAAATTCACAGAACCCACAAGACCCACAATTCATAGCCGTTGATGGTAAATATTGACCACCAGCTGAGTATTGTATAATCATAGCGTTCTGGTGGCAGTGTGAAAGCGAACATATCTTTACATCTTTAAAACTGCCCAATAGTGGGACTCACAGTCCTTATAACCCTCAGGGAGTCTTTATAACTGTTTAGTCTAAAAACATGTAATGCGCATGTATGCAATGGTACAGAGAAACAGACTTTTTAAATGACAAAGTAAATAAACATCTGATTGTAAAATGACATCATGTTAGATTATAGAGTATTGTAGTCACTCAATCTGCAATAAAAAAATAGAAGTTTGGGTATTTTAGGATAGTAAAAACTCATTCTGTTGTGGTCCCCATCCTCAGCACCTGTCTGTGTGCACTCTGCTGTATGTTAGACAATAGGCACCTTTGGACTAAATATTTATAAAGACTCCCTGAGGGATAACAGAACTGTTAGTCCCAGTATGGGGCAGTTGAAATGACCTATATGTTTGCTTTCACACTGCCCGGGGAACACTGTGATTGAACAACACTCAGCTGACAGTCATGTTGCCATGTCACTTATGCATGTGACATTCGCCAACAACAACAGCTGTGGTGGTCTCTATAGTTAGAGTTGTGTGACTTGTTGTGTTCTTTGGTTGAATTTTTAAGGTGGATATCGAAAGAAAACTACAAACATTCAGAAGGTGTTATGGGAGCAGAGATATATACTCATGCATCTAATTTGAGCTGCACGTGTTCAAAACATATCACATCATTGCAGACAAAGGCAAAGGTTAAGTAGCTTCTACTTTAACAATGTAAATACAGTTTTAATAGTGAAATGCTGAATCAATGCACATTTCTGTATGGGCCGATCACATCTCTTTACATCACTCAAGTCCCTGCTAAGTAAAGAAAGTGCCGACTCTGAAGAGGGAGCTCAAAAAGTTCAAATAAACATAAGTACAAGGGCACTGAATAACCACTGTGTATGGGAAAGAACATACCTTTAGTGTCACAGAGGCATTATGAAATAACAATGTATCTCTGAGAAATCTTTCAGAGTAAGAGAATCAAATAAATGTCTGTGTTCGCTGTTTGTTCAAAACAGATCAGTCATGTGTTGGTAAAGTAAACATGATGCATGACTTAGAACAGTTGCCTTCAAAGCCTAAATTATGAAGCCCAAAGACTTTTCAACAGAATGTGTTCAATCGTTGTGGTGCCTGTGAAACAACTGACTGACTTTAATTGCAAAAAGGCACAAACATGAATAGGGAGTAATTCAATGCACAATCTCAGACACAGAAAGGTTAAATAAGTGATTTTTTTTTTTTGCTCTGGATATCTTACCCTAATTTCTTTGTCTGGTAAAATGTATAATTTGCATAGTAAGTGTTCCTTGAAGTAATGAACATTCAATTAGTAGTACAAACACTCATAACTGGACTTTATGCTCCCAAAATGAATATGTGCTACTTAAAGTAGCAGTGGTGGGTAAACAATTAGCAGCTTCAGCCCATGAATGATGAAGCTTCCCACCACCTCTATTAAGACGCTGCATCTTTATACAGTTTATCCCTGCTGTTTTATGAATTCACAATTACACCTCATTAATGTGTCATTTGCATAATTACAAGGAATGGGGACACCGTTCACAGTGGGAATACACACCACCTTGAGAAAAACAGGATGCAACTCAATGCTGGGCGCTGCAGCGGGACAGATGTTTTGATATTGTTTATGACTTTTTGGGTGATTGTTGATGAATTTGCAGTTTAAAAACTAGGACGAATTTCACTTACAAGCTGTGACAAGTTTTGTTCCACTCTCACAGCTGGAACTCACAATCCTGAATACACCTTTGTTCGTTTTTTTTTTTTTTTTTCAATAATTTCAACAGCATGAATTCCCAGAATTTAATTCTGTCTTATCAAGGGCATGAAATAAAGTGTGAAAAAGCTTTGAGGGAAATCCAGCAAAAAAGGGTTTATTGAGCCTGCACAGGTACTTTAACCCACCCTTTCTGGGTTATTTGTAAGATAAATGAAAGCAGAGAAACAGATGACAGGTCTTTAGCTCAACTATAAAATGCAATTAACCAGCAAATGAGGCCAGGAAAGCCGCTCTGACCAGTCGGCACGAGCAACAGTTAGAATGAAGGGGGGGGCGAGAACAGTAATTCATCCCCAATCTACAAACTGCTGTTCTACATTTAGTACGTTGATAAATAACTGCTGCTGGGTTTTTATTCAAAGGGACTTTGTCAGAATTTTTAACTTCTTTTGGCCAATCTCTTCGTTAGGAATGATGTAAAAGTTGAAGGTCTTGGTGTTAGTGGTGTTTAAAGGTTTAAAACTACATTTGAGACAGCATGTCTTAAGAAAAGATGAAGGACAAAACCAGTTTTTGATTTACTTTGTGCCAAATGTGTACACATTGCTAACATGTTCAAAAATGCCATCAAGTTCACCTTGTTTTTCAATCAAACTTAGCAAGTTTGCATGTTTTAAAGTACTTACTGGCACTGAATACAAAAAATCACCAGGAAACCAGTGTTTACTGGAATACTATTAGTTTTAATGGTCTGTGATGTTTCTTTAATCCACTTATTCCCCTTTTTGAGTGGTGATAGCATGACAAGAAGCATATGATCCCTCCTGTTTTTTGGTTTGTTTGTTTTTCAAACTGCGCCTTCATAATGATTAGACAGAGGGTAATAGTGCAATAAAAAGTGGGTCCACTCCTAACAGGTCCACATGCAGATGACTTGAATAAAAGTGGTTGAGAGCGATGCTGTTTATCTCATTTATCTCTGAAATAGCGGGAAGACTGTTTGCCAGCGGGAGGAGGTGTCACCTTAAATCAGAAACAACTTGTCAAAGTGATAATGGCTAAAGTGCTTGCTCAGGATGAGAAACTGCAACAAAGTGAAGATTCAATCTGCTGGCTTCCTTAGATAGATAACTTCTACTAATTGGCCTTTTACAATGTATGTGAATGTTTTTGTACAGGGCCCTGAGATGACTTTTGTTGCGAATTGGCGCTAAATAAATAAACTGAACTGAATTCAAGTGGCCATGCACAGCATTTGCTTATCTCAGGTGAATTTGGTACATACAACATGGGGCTTGAAATGATTTTGCAAACTCTCTGTATGCAGTGAACTGCTACATTTGCCAATATGCAAGTGATAAAGATGATTTGGACCGAAAGAAATTAGAAGAAATGTATGACAGGGATGAAAAGAACATCCTACATTTTAAACCCAGAAAAAACAGAGATGAATAAGTAAATGTCTTCTGTGTCTTCTGTGTCTTTAGTGTACAGAAGAGGGTTAGAGCCACAGTGAATTTTAATTATTATATACCCCAGAATTCTGAGATTAAAGAGGAACTTGTTCTTATTTTGATTTTCTAACCTTTTGGGAATCAAAAGGGTAGAATTTGCATGACATGCTAGTTCATGGTGTAGGGCGATTGAGCAGATATACATCACTTTCCACCATTATATCTAACTGAATGGTTAAAGTACAAGTGGTGGACAGCATGGTTGCTTTATGGTCACGCAGCAAGATTACAGGTTTGAGCTGAACTGGGCTGGGGTCTTTCTGTGTGGAGCTTACATGTGCTCCCTTTTAAATGGGAGTTTTGTTATGCCGTACATTCATTTGTTGGTGCACACAATAGGTCTTAAAAATCTGAGCTGCATACGGTCAGCTACAGAGACCTGGAGGAAACCTCTCAAATGGATGATAAAACTGACATACAGGCCTCACATGCGCTGGCCTTTAGACAACAGAAGAGATCCATCGGGTACTTTCCCAGCATCAGTGGCTTGGTAAACTCTGGGAAAAAACAAGACACTGAGGAGCTACATGCAAACGACTTAAAGACCACAGAAAACAGCAGTGGTGGATTAGAGCAGGCTTTTTGTTGGTATTTTCAGGCCACAGGGGTGTCTGAAAGGGATCAGACTGATAAAAATGAAACGATTGGCACTCCTGTTCATGTAGGAGTTCTTTCAGCCTGTCGGGCTTTCTTGTGTCTATCTTTCCTTGCAAAAAAAAAAAAAAACTGGGGCACTGTCAATATGCTGCAGAAAAAGACTTATTAAAAGAGAAACTACATTAAAAAATGATCCCAGTGAATGATTGATTGTGCAAATAATGAAACTTATATCAATATTTTAAAATGTGCAACTTCAAGCAGTTGTGGACAGGTGGCATGTTTTAACATGAGACCTTGGTAACATATTTCTGTTAAAAATAATTATTACACAGTAGGTAGTTTAGATTAATAGCTCAAACAAAGTTATATTTATGCCTAAATATAAGAAAAGATTGGGCAAAATGAGCATAACTGAGAAAAGAAGTAAAAAAAATAAAGGGCTAAATTATTTTGGTATAAAATCATTTCATATATTTTATATTAGTTATATATTTTACAGCAGTTAAATGTCTCCAGATTTGTGACCAAACTTTGTGAAAGGCTTTCAGCTATCAAGCGTGTTTGTTTACCTTTGAAAACAGCTAGAAGGACAGAAAAAAGGTCAACAATGGGGACACCCATGGAAAACTGTTTGGGATCCAGTCAAACGGAATATCAAAATATAATACTATAATTGTGAAAGGTTTCACCAGTCAGTGGATAGTTGGTGAGACATTTCACTGAAAGTCCATAAAACAAAACCTTCAAATGACAAAGATAAAATATGGGATGCCGAGCAAAAGAACATCCACATCATTCATCCTCTCAGGACTATAAATATCTGCAGTTTGAATAAAATCAATCCAAAAAGCTTTGACACAAATGACAGACTGGCAGACCAACTTTGCTGCAGCTGTATTCATATGAATTCCTGTTAATTAGAAACTGGATAGAGTTTGTTTCCTAATCACTCTTTGTGGTTACAATAAAATCTGCAATGTCACTAAAAAACATACCTGCATTTCATCAAGGAGCGTGCACACCTCAGTGCATACCGCCCACCCAACCTATCCATAAGCAACTCCGAAGCCCCAGTAGTCGCATTGCTTGCCAAGGCCTTTTGTTCTCTGCCATAATACATCTTTATTAGTATAATCCCATTGCCCCTGTGCTTTCCTCACACTCCATTAGTCTTTATCCAAATCATGTAGCTACAAACAGACTGTCATTGAAGGCAGGAGAAATGCTCTCCGGACATCAGCAGTGGATAATTGCTTTAACTTTTTCGACTAACTGTTTAGCGTATGAACTCTGAAAAAGCCTTTGGCGAATTGACAACGAGCAGCCCACGTTCAGAGCGAAGCAGTGAAATGAAAAGCCCCCTTTCTGACAGTTACACTGTTTCCATGTGGAGGAAACCTGGCTCGGCCCCTCTTTCTCTCATCTGGTCTTGATACAACATTGTGCACAGGGGTCCTGAGATTTATGGCACTAGCTCAATGTAGCTGCTGGGGAAAAGTCTTTGGGGGTTTTCACATCTCTCCATTTGTTTTGCACATTACTGATGTTTCCCGTAATGTGCTCCGAGCATCCCCGTGAGAAGCTTATATGGGCTTGTTCTCAAGTTCAGGCTTCATTTAGTTTTCCTCCTGCTCTTCTCCCGAGATAAAACCTGACATACAGACCTCGCTGGTTCTCCTGAGGAGCTATTAATACAGGAAAGGAAAGTGAGGAGGGGAGGTGGCAAGCCACACATCAACCTGGCAAGCGATGCCATGTTTATTTGGGATGTACATCTGAAATGCATGAACAGGCAAGCAAAGCGTTTAGAAATGATTACTAACTGGTGTTTCCAAGGTTCCTGATGAGAAGGGGATCTTAATAGAAGGCAGAGGTTTTTGTTTTTTCCTTCGCTTGTCATCGTACGTTTAAACATCACTGATGAAAATGAATATTTTAAACTGTACTGTATGTCAGCTGAAAAATTCACTAAAGCCGTTGCTCACCTTTGATAAATAATGTAGACTAATTAAAGAAACAAGAGTTTGACTTTGAGCCAGAGCATAACATATTCACATTGTTAGAAATAAAACAAAAACAAACATGCATCTACATACACGTATTGAAGCATTCATTTGCCTTTTTTAATTATATGTTTATATTTATTTATTTATTTGCCTTTTCCTGCCTTCTTTCTGTTAACTTTAAGATGGTATACTGCTGTCTCATGATTAAAAACTCCAAAATATTGGTTGTGTTTGTTGGCCCTAAATATCACAACAGCCAGCGCAATGGATGTAGTTTAAAAAAAGAGTGCATTATTTGACACATTGGGAGGAGGTTTTTCCCCAAATCCGTCAAAACAGAATAGTTTTGTTACCTGGACCTAACCAAACAGCAGCAGAAGCACACACAACAACACACAGTCAAGCAAAAAATATTAGTCTACTTTTTTTTTTTTCAAAGGATAAAGTACAGTATAAATAAACTTAGATGGTCATAAATGTAAAAAGCAGCCCATTAACTGGGTAAAATAAAATAGTACAATTTACACACGTTTTGTTTTCAGAAAAAAAAAAGATATTTTACCATTTATTTAAGAGCCATCTTTAAACATCAAATAAATTAAAGTTCTTATGAGTGTGATTATCCTTTCTACACTGTTGTCATATTTTATTAAACACTTATTTCCCCCCATTGTACAATAACTTTCCTATGCCTCAGTCTCCTCTGGTCAGCCTTGTACTACTTTAACATAAGGACAATGAAGAGGAGATAAATCTTTATTGAAGCAATTATAAAGCAAATGTTATTTACACCATGTAATTGGACCCGGGTATCTCTCTGCTCATAGAAATTAAGACTCGAGGGGAGTTAAAATGGACACCAATTAATTTTTGCTGACAGAATCAGCAAACAGCAAACAGCAACAAAGGGACTTTCCCCAAGAGGAAGGGGCTTTAGAGGGAGGTGAGAAAAACTCCTCTAATGTAGTCACAACATCTTACCATTTCCATATAAATAACTTTCAAGGAAATAAGAAACTCATTTGTGCAGTTGAAAAGAAATCAATTATGGCAACAAACAGGCTAGCCCTATTCCTTTAGACCTTGAATGGTATGAATGACAAGCTTATAGTACATGCTAATGCTTCGCCCGTGTATAGTAGAAAATGCATAATGTACACTGACGGACGGGGAGGGGTAGCATCAGCTAGTAAATGTCAAGTACACATACAGGACCACACACAGCTTATTAAAAAGCTGTCACTAGGAGAGAAGAAGCTAACAGGATCCACCAGACTTGATGAGGATTTATTACCTACTGCCATCTTTACTAAATGGCATTCTTAGACTCTGTGAGTCTTAAAATAAATCACCCGGCTGATGTGTGTTTCTGTGTCCCCTGTATGTGTGCATGTGTACCGAGTCTCTTAAAAATTGTCCTCTGCGTAGTTTTTGACAAGGAAAAGGATTACAAAGGGCACAAAGAGGGGACTCTATTTTGAACTTCTGTGACATTGTGCAATTAAACAAACTTATCATCGGAAGCTATGGGCAGCGTCTCTTATATCTTACCAAAGATAAGTACTGTGTAGTAGTTGTCAGACTTAATCAAACCATCGCCACACAAGTTCCAACAATCTGAGGTTCAATAAAAGTTAGCAATGTAACCCGAATAGTTTGCACAGTGAAAAACAAGGGTACAAAAGAGTTACATTTTTGTCCTGTGAGGTACATTTTGGACATATCCACTCTCTGTGGTTGAATATTTGACCACTAGACAACTATGTGAACCAATAAAGGGCTTAAAATATACATATATGTACTGAGTACCCTAGTGATGAGCCTTTGTACACCTAAAGGTACAGTTGGGTAACTTTTTTATTTTGAGAGCAGGAATCTCAGAGCTGGTTGAGATTGTCATTTAAAGTTCATGACTTTTCACATAATCCAGATTATTAGCACCAAATTTGCAATCAAAATTAACCGTTTCTTCTTAGACACACACATCACTTCAGCTTAGTGGTAGCTACCCTGAAGTTTTTCTCTCTGTGCGTGTGTGGGTTTTCTAAAAGTACTCCAGTTTCCTCCCACAGTCCATATGCACATCATGTTAACCGGCGATGTTAAATTGGCCCTAGGTGTGTGTGAGTGTGTGTACATGGTTGTTAGTTTCAATGTGGCCTTGTAATGGATGGCAACTTGTCCAGGGCATACCTCACCTCCCGCACAATGACCGCTGGAGATAGACACCAGCTCCACAACCTTGTAATTGATCAAACATGGATGGATGGATGGATGGATGGATGGTTTCCTCCATAACTCCAATCTTTCACAAAAGGCAACAATAAACTGATGCTACACAAACACACCCTTATGGGTCTTTCTACATTATAATAAATGTAATTTATCTGAACTGTATTTGGGCACAGAGACATTTTTTAATTGTTGTCACAATATAAAAAATATAATGTCAAAATGCACAGTTTTAAGTGTTTTCACATCTCAACTAAATGAAGGATTGAGGAATTCTAGTTTTTTTATATGTATAATCGGTTTTTCAGCAGTTAAAATCTAATTAGACAATTGAGTGAAAAGCTGTTTCAGAAAGAACTGTGAGCTCTTCTATTGACATTTCTTTGTGTAATTACTTCTAATTAAGTACGTAAAAGGTTTGTTGAAGGCTACAGCTGCAAAACTACAACCTGATCTCTGAATGCACATTAACAGGGCCATCCTTAAAGTGAACAATAAAAACATCACTTCTGGTGCATTCTGAAAACAAAGAAGAACAGACTTCTAAGGTAGGTAATCCCAAAAAGCCTGAACATATACAGAGAACAACAGTGCCCTATGTTCACAGGAGCCATCAAACCCATCCACAACAAGTTTCAGATACTCTTGAGTAGGTAGGTATCTCATTATCTCCTGTAGGTCTACTTTAAATGTGCCCTTCACATAGTCAAATACAAAGTACTACTACATAAGCTCAGAGACAAAAAGGTTAAAACACAACAAACAAACAAAAAACAATGCCAGTCCAGTTAAAAAGCATTGTTCTTTCATTAAGTGAGGTTAAGATGAAGTTGTAAAAAAGTGAAGGAACATGAAAGCTTAGAATAGCAGACTGAAGTATGAAATGTTTCTAGTAAATCTTAGGCTCTTTTCACACAGATGATGATGCCACTATAAGACGTAACAAGTCAAGCAAAACATGGATAGTCCTTGCAGGGCTTTGGTGAGGCATTCGGGGCATAATAAAGACACGGTGGGCTCCCCACTATATGTGATGGACTGTGATAGGTCCAGGATGGTTTTCAGTAGAGGTCAACCAATATGAGTTTTGTCTATGCCTGATGACGATGGTCAATACCCAACACCTTTTATTTTTTATATGTATTTTTCATTTCACAAAACACAACTATAGTTGCTGCACTTATAATAAACATTTATTTAACAACAACCCTTTGAAAAATTTCTATACCTACAAGTAATGTATCAAAGAGTTTTCTTGCTTAAAAAAAATTAAACTGGACTACAGTGAGCTGGTTATATCAGCTGCTGAACCTTTATTTTACTACTTGGAAATTGATTAGGTATGTACAGGCGAGGCTGATTGCTGTTTTTTTTTTTTTAAGTGGCCAATATCAGGCATCTAATCCAGGCCTGAGTAGGATTACGGTACTAGGACAAAAAAAGCTGATGCTGAGCCTATTGGGGCCCTCCAATTATTAAGATCAATAGGATACAAAAGAGTTCAAGCCCAACATTAATTGCACTTATTTATTTATTTATTTTGCCAATCGTTTTATTGCAATTGTTACCTTTTCTGTAAGACTGATTCTGTTGGGGGTGGGGAGTTGTTGTTGTTTGTTTGTCTTTTTTGGTCTTATGGTTCCATTAAAAACTATTAGAAGAAAATATTTGTAGACCAAAAGTGTGCTGTTTGATAGAATATCCATTTTAACAGATTAGTCTGTGATTAGACTCTACCTATTCCTGCAGGGGGAGCCACACATGCACAGATGGGATGACAGTAATGAATAGTCTTTAGAAAGCCCTCTGGCTCTGTTAAGTTTATTTCAGTTAGATGCTGAGTTATGGGTATTAAGGAAATTCAAGGGAGTTTTTTGTCCATAGACTGCCTTCTTTTAAAAGGTTATTCCTAACGTGCCAAGTTGAGCAACTATGATAGAAAGCTATTTTTAAAATTAAAGTAGGAGTTATGAATTTAAAGATGTGGACAAAATAGTTATTTTCTAACTTTTTTGAATACATCTGTACTTTTCAGAATACATCAGTACCGCTCCAACACCTTGTTTTTACGTAAGTTGAGTTGTGCTCAGTTCGTAACAACATATATGTATAACATAATAATCACACAAATGCAAACAGATTGTCTGCATACTTTATAAAACAATAATGTTTTCATCTGTTGTTATTAGAAGCTGGTAACAGTTTAATAGCTTTAATTTAAAGTAACTTGTGTGTCAGCTATTTAAAGATTAAAGTGATGGAATTAAATCTGCTGAACAAACTGGGAGCGGTCTTAATTTTGAGTAGAAATAAATGGAGCACCAAGGGGAAAAAGCAATATTGTCTGCTTTTCCCTCGCTGGACAAGGTCAATTAAAGAAGGACATGGATTGGCAATCAAAACTGACACCAAAGATTGACTATGGTGATTATAACCTTGCAGATGGAGGGTTTTAAAGGTTATTAATAATGATTTATGGAATTAATTAAAGAGGTAAGATAGGATTCCGTGCTTTAAATATATTATATAAATCCAGCTGCAGGAACATTTACCACTTGTGGGAACTCCAGATATGAATGTGGTGTGTGCTACAACCAGTTGGTTTGTCATTCGGAGTCTAGTGAAATTATGATTATGATTAAAGAGAGTAAGGATTGATTAGCTGAAAAGTACACTATAAATATCAGCTGTGTGATTCTATGATTGGACTTTGGGCATATTTGTCTCTGCATTATACTTGCATTAAGGGGATATTTTATCCATGTGTGAACAATTAACATTTACCTTTTAAGCTCCTTCTGGAGAAATACAGTTTACGTTCAGCAGAACTAATGAGCTTACAGCTGGTCCGAACTCAGACAGACCGAGGTGAGCCAAAAGAGCCATAAGTCCCATCAGTGGAAGGCCTCTATAGTCACAATTAAAACTAGATTCAAACCTTGTAAGTCAGTAGTGTTAAGCACAAATGAAGCAAATGGTTATCTGAGCATTCACTTCATTTTCACTTAAACAGTCACTGGATCCTTCTATTATATTTTTACCCTCTCTATTTATACTACAAGCAGCTCTTTTTTTTCAGTCATACACTGATGAGCATATTGACTACAAATTTTGCATCAAAACTGGCTACCAGCTCCTCTGATGTACTAAACTCCTTTTTGAAGAATACATCAAATGAGTGTATGAACTTTATGTAAAATACAACTTTAAACTGTTCATCAGAACAAGCAAACTGAACCTCAACTCAACTGCTAAAGCCTTGTTAAATAAGTAAATATTGAAGCTGGTTGATTGTCTCGAACTAATATGTTTTGATGGGTCACAGCGTTCAGATGTAGCACTAGTTGATTGCCGTACTGGGAAACCTGTGAATTAAGTTCCTAGACATATTAATTACCTAAATCATCTATGTAATCTAAGATTACAAAATGTGAAACGGTGAAATAGGTGATGTTTGGATTACTCTGGGATTCAGAGCACTTAGCATTTAGAGCAAACTTTTCTCTCCACCTTTTATCCTTTACATGTCTAAACCATCAGCAGGAATGCAGCCAAAGAAAATGCCTAACTTATCAAGGATAATTAATTTTTATCTGATGCTTTCTGTATCTGTGCTGTGAGCTGTTAATGACCCGATGTATTATGTGAAAACTGTGAGCTCCAGAAATATCTGCAGGCATAACAGAAGTTTAAAACACAGTAATGACCTCCAAAACCCTTAGAGCGGATCAGTTTCTTCACCGAGAATATAAATCTGTTGTTTGTATTCACTAAAAGTAATCTTAACATTCCATTAAGATGTTGCCCAGAAGATAGTAAATATATAAAAACTGCATGAAAAAGGGCTTTCATCTGACAGCTTGGAAGTATTTTACATTAATTTGTTTAAAAATGTCTTATGGTATCACCTAAAAGTAAGGTGCAACCTTTGAAGGTGAAGCTTTTTTTTTTTTTCCAGAAAGCCCATTTCAGCTAGACAACACTTCTAGCTTGTTAATCATTCCCTGTGCATTGTCAAAACTGACACGGTTATTTGATGCATTGCTGTGTAATGCTCCAGTAATTATTCTTTGCTTTAACAAGACAGGAACGCAAAGCCTGGCTGACCTCCTCCCATTCTGTGTGTCAGTCAGTTATTTCTTTACATTTTTTTTTGGCCTTCACACAATCTCAGTCTCTCTGCAGCTATGAGTAAATGTGACCTCAGAAGTGGTACATGGTCTAATCACTGCTGGCTAAGCAGCCTTGCAGTGCACTGAGCTAAACGGTAAGGCTGAGGTTTATGAATCCATGAAACCTTGATAGAACAGAAGTAGAAACTTTGTTCAAATAGACAACCACATAAATATGCCATAAAGTCAAAATATTTCTCCTATAGTTACTTTGCAGATTATGTATAGGGCCTCGCTCATAGCCGTCTTATTGGTAGTGTTTTTAAAGGTCAGTATGAATCATTGACTTTCCTCACAGTTGATTCCCCTACAATTTAGAATATTTAAACCACTTGATCTCAACATTTTGCTTGCTTTTACCTTAGCTTTTTTTTTAGAAGCTTCAAATGTAAACATTACCATTGTCATTTGTCTACATAATTTGCAAATCATGTGCATATATTTGTTACAGAGTTCATGGTTCATAAAGTGTATTGGTTATTTAAACATTAGTCTCTGCTGAACTGTAACAAACAGTAGATATTGTTTGAGGACAGAAAGCAGTAGCACGTCATGAGCCAAGAACATAGGGGCAAAGAGTTTCTTAATGGCCTGTGTGAGGTCAATGGAAAATCAAGAATCAGACAGTACTTTTATTTCTACAGTAGAAATCCAAACGCACTGCTTTTATTTCAAAACTGGCTTCTTCTTTTCAAGTGTTTTTATTTTGAAGGCATGCAATATGAACTGTGTGTGTGTGTGTGTGTGCTTGTGTCAGGAACCTTTTGCTTAAAAAGGAGGGTTTGGGAGATATTTGAGTTACCCTTATGTCAACACTTACTAAAAAGACAAAGACTGAATGTAATTTAACAAAATATGGACTTTAAGCATTTATTTATTGAAGTCAGTGGCAAAGCAGTGTGCTTAGTTTGTTGTATTTGTCCAGATTGGCTGTCTGAGTCTTCTTTTCAATTCCTTTCTTTCCTTATCCTGCTTTTCTTAGGTGGAGTTGAGGGCCGTCTGTGGTTTTCTGAGGTCCACCATCAGGCAGCTTTTGCTACTCTGGGCCAGCAGCTGATCTTCATTGCTCCCATCAGTGAGCTGCTACAAACACGCTGGCTAGGACACCAGATCATTTCTGCCATCACACCTCTTTGTGGCTATCTTGTGACATCTTATGCACAAATTCAACTCCACATTCTCTGGTTCACCATTACAGGGGGGAGGTTGTTATAAAGAGCAATTGCATATCCTGAATATACTTAGATTCATATTGAAAAAAACTGACAATACATAAAGATAGTTTACAACAATGTCTTCAACATAAAAGATAAGCACAGCAGAGGCATCAATACCAGCGACAGTCATCTGGATTGTTCTGTATTTTTCCACAATGATTATATAGTTTGTAGCCTTAAGAGAATTCTTTACACTCATTTGGACAGACAGAAAAAAGAGAAACAGGTATAAATGGAAGCAAAAGAAGTGAGCCATTGAGTAACACAGCCTACATGGTTCAGGAGACTAATTATACAAGAAGGCCATGCTAAGTCGACCACTTCAGAGAGTCTGCAGGCTACATTGGGACCAAGCGACATGGATACCACATTCAGAGGAGGGAAACAGCTTCTCATGCATTCCTTATTACCCCAAAGACTTCCGTCTGTGGCAGATAAGTCACCTACCCCTTCAAGCTTTGCTCCTTTGCGGACATAGATCCTGTAATGATACATTTCACTTCTGGCTATTTCCAGTTTGATGGGTAGACATTTGGAAACAAAAAAACGTAAAAAGTGGGCAGTATGGGACATCATCTCTGACCCTCATCAAAGAGTTCTCTCTTCACATAGTGTGTTAAAGCGACACAGTGCCAACCCCTCATTTTCCCGCCGTCCATCTCTAATGGGATTTGGGTTTTATATTAAGTCCACCTTCCCCTCCCACCCTTTCTTTGTCCTGACACTGCAGTGTGAGTGATTTGAATTTTAAAAAGTGGCTAAATCGACAAAGCAGACTTCAAATAGGATTCTGTGAGGCTCTTACTGTTAAACAGGGCCTTCCAGGTAAGACTTGTCCTGTAAGACGACAGAAAAGGTGAGGGGTGCAGCTATGTAGGGCATCTCCTACACACATGCTCATCCACAAGAGAAGGCTCCCTTACATTATCTTGTACAGTTCAATGATTTGGATTTTCCCAGTAAAATACTCTTGGCTAGTCTTTACCCAAAGGCACCAAAAGAATATCAAAGGGGTGTTCTTTTTTTAATGAACACTCCAAGAGCTGTTATTTTGTTCTTTGCTTTCATTATCCACAATAATAAGGAGAGATTAGATCCTGTTAAATAAATGATTCAAGGTCAGTTATGGAATAACATCATTTAGATGAAGATTTAAACTGCCTTTGGCTCTACATTCTACCTTATAAACCACTGAAGATGAGCTTTAGCTAAATCAATGGTTCCCAATTTTTTCAGGTTTTGACCCCAATAAATAACAGCAACATAGACTTGGAGCCCCGACTGTCTATGATTGAGGTATGCTAAAGTTGCTAACAGGCCGAGTAAACAAGGGCAACTATTTTTAGGCATTTATAACTACAATTTTGTTTTCCTTCTACCAATATTATGTTATGAACGGTCATTTTTAAAATATAATTCTATTCCTTTAAACCATCTCAAGACCATCCATACTTGTGCTAATTTTGAGAAACAACCACTGAGCTTAATAATGCTACACCATTTCTACATCATTTGCACTTCATTTTGATATGCATGTTGAAGAAATTCAAATCATTTCATGGGAGACATTGGATTATTTTAGGTTGCCTCAGATGAACAATGAAACTAGCATTCATTGAAGGGAGTTTTACTGCCTTGATGCCACAACCAAATATCTGGAGTTAGTGCTCAAAGTACATGTTGGAGATGACTCTCAGCTACAACCACATTAAAACTCAGCTCAGTATTTATAAAACTGATTGAGTTATAGCGTTTTTTTTGTTTTTCCTAAGGTTGACTAGCTGTGGTGACCATTTTGGATTGACTCTAAAAGTTAATCAGTTGTAGATGTACTTTCTATGATTACCTTTTAAGAGTTATATTAAAATGTTTCTAGTGTTTCATGAAATATTTTGCTAACAGACAAACAAATACACACACAAAGACATAGACACAGGCAATTACATGGTAGAAAGTGATAACAAAATTACAGAAACTAACTTTTTGCAAATAATATTCATCAGGATTATTATCTTTGTTCAGAGTCCTAAAATGGTCACATTTATGGATAGCAAAAATTATAAAGAGCTCAGTACTGAGGCTAACAGTAAAGGCATTTTTCAAGAACTTATTTCACACAATCATTCTTTTAGAATAGAGGAAATATCAGTGTTAAGAATTTTATGAGCACAATGAATACACAAATCTGTAGTTTAATGGCCATCTATCCTTAAGCTCTGGTAGCTGTACAGAGCTACTGAAGATACCACATTTTTATTTATTTATTTATTTTGACTGAAAAAAATTTAGCGTTTAACTCTGACCATGACAAAGTGTCTGTCTCCAATTAACTGGCATGCACATGTCAGTGTGTGGTCTTTGTCATACACTCAATCTTAATCTGGCTGACATGTTCTGTGTCACAGCTAATTACAGAAGTAATACATTGGCCCATTAGTAACTGCCTCGACAGCACAACTCATTTCAATCATAACTAGTAGGGACACTTGCAGTGATCTAATTCATACATGAAGTACACCTCCGGCCAAGAATGCGCTCCAGATTTCCAAGAAATTTGTAATTTCTCCAAACTACTGGCTTAGTGTTCAGAGCTGTGCTTTAATACTGCTAATTTAGAATTTCCATGAAAGAGTTTTGTTTTTTTCTGCAAGTGTTCTGGTACTTCAGTGCCCATTTCCAAATTTTTATTTACTCTAATGCACAATCACATTGAGTCTAAATGACGGGTAGTTTTGACCAAAATGTAAATTTGCTGAGAAATGGCCTTATCCCTAAGGGCTCACGACATTTCCTGAAAATCTCTCGTGAACTTCCACATTGAGTTTATGTTTGTTCTTCCGTGATCTTCACCTAAACCTAACTACTCTGATATCTCAAAGTTAGAGTTAAAACACCACAAACCTTTCTTTAGACTTTGGCAAAATCATAAAATCAATCTGGACCTGCATAATTGCAGGTCCAGATAGTCTCACCTCACTGGCCTTAAAGACTTGTGCAGCTTTTTGGGATTTTACAGCCCCGTCTCAGCATTAGCCCATTAGGTCAGGAGAAGATTTAAGGGCTGTGTAAGACTTAGTGCTATGTACAGCTGCCTTAAAATGTTCTTGTATTTGCCTTCAGATGAAGTTACACAATAAATAATGTAATCATTGCCATGTAAATAGGCCTAATTTGCAGACCCAGGTTCTGCAAAACAGCAAAACTAACAACAGAGCTATCGACTGGTTGCCTTTGGCATCACAAGTGTCCTAGGGAAAAAGCTGTTGGCTTATATAATAAAGTGTGTGCCTTTCAGGACGCAGTGCAGTTTGCCTATCAAACTGTAATTGGAGTTTACCCTGTAATTATCAACGAGCTTCAGCAAGCCCAATATCATCTGGACAAAGCAGGCAGCACTGTGAGGATCATATTTTATGATTTGTCTTGTAATTTCAACATGATTTAAACTGCCTGTTTTCTGAGAATTTCTAGAAAATAGAAGTAGAGGACTAAACAACCTGTTGGATTATTTACGACCTGGCATTCAAATACAGCTTTGATGGCAGTCTCTCTGTGAGACTTTAAATGAAAAACAGCGCAGGTATTATGATCTTGACAAGGTTCTGCTTAACGGCTGATAAAACTTTGCTGTTAATAACAAAACTAAAAACAAGAGTCCAAAGGTTTTGACTATTATAATGCTTAGAATTAATTCTAACATTTTTTGGCTGTTTGCTATCTTAATGACATATATTAAAGTTGATTTATGATGTTTAAAGTTTAAAATTAACAGTTCCCTTCTTGTTATTGTTGACTTATCATTTTTATGAGACAAATGGAAAGTCTTCTTTCTCGGGTGTCACCTCTAAAATCCATAGGTGGAAAAATTAAGTGACAATTGACGAGGAAACAAAGACTGACTCAGTTTGAGTCTGTATAAGGGATAATGTGGTGTTCCGGCAGCTCCTCCCACAAGATGGTCTTTTTCACCAAGATCACATTTTCAAACACACAATTTTGATTCAAGTATTGCATGGCAAAAAAAAAAGGCTTTCCCATGGCAACACAGCTCTCATTTCCAAAAAGGATAATCAGGTTCATTGTGGCCCACATTTTCTCTTCAGCAGACCAATTTCAGACATTAGGATTATTCTTGTTCCTAGAGACTAATCAAAATGCACGAGTGCAATTGGCTCTGTAGACCAGTTATTTCACTCTGCGTTATAAAATCACCAGGTATTTTTGTGCCTCAAAGCGGATCATTTTGGAGCCACAGCTAAACAAACCCACACCTTGGGGAAGAGGCCTGTACAACGAGATGAAGTTGAGAATGACTGTAAATAAAAGACCGCAGATGATGTTTCTCACAATCCTTTTCCTGCTCTGACTTGTTACTTTTAAGTCTTAGCTTGAGAAGACAGATTGACTCCACTGTGTTCTGTGTTTCACATCTGTGGTTATAAAGGGAATGTTACCGTTATATGGTTGATGCCAACAGATTTTGCCTCACAATGCGCAGAAAAATGAGAAAAATCTTTAACATGGAGTTGAGAGTTAAAGAACATTAACTTGATATACAACTGCATTCTCAAAAGAATAATTAATATATACTGTATATTATTTTTTCAGAAGAAAAATCTGGTTTAGACTGAAAACGAGCTTCACATTTGAAGCTCAGCAGCATAAATTTATTGCAACAGGTCTTCCTGAGATTCTTTTTACGATTTCGAGACAGCCCTCTCCTGCCCTTTACCCCAGGCTAGCTTTCTGTTTTTGTTAGAAGTAAAACAAAAGGTCACAAAAATAATCTAATAATAAAAAAGAAAAAAGTCCAGCCCACCAGGACTTTAAACATCCATAACTGTCAGACAAATTTATGCTCTACCTCTGATTACCTCCTTTTTTTTTCAGTTACCCAGAATTATTTAGGTAACGCAGTCAGCTGCAAAATGTGCTGAAACTAGTCCCTGCAAAACTGACGCCTGAGAGTTTTGTTAAAGCTGGTTTAATTTCATTCCAAATATTTGTTTAATGAGTTCATAATAAATAACATTTGTCTAACTGTAGTTATTTAATTTGTATGTTAATAAAAAAAGAAGTAAACCATCTTAATGAGAGATTTCAGACCATGTAAAACTTTTAGATCTCTAACCATTTTTGTAGGCATTGGTTACAGGTACTGTTAAGCTAATATAAAATCATTTGTACATTATTGTGGGAGCATGGCAGCAGTTAGCACTAAAGTGTCATAGCAAAAAGGTCGCAGGTTCACCTCCCAGGCTTTTTGGGTGGAGTTTGCATGTTCTCCCCGTGCACACGTGGGTTTAGTCCCACTCTGGTTTCCTCCCACAGACCTAAAACAGGCATGCTAGGTTCACTGGTAACTCTAAATTGTCTCTAGGTGTGAGTGAGAGTGTGAATGGTTGTTTGTCTCGTTTGTCTCTATGTCCCTGTGATGGACTTGCAACCTGTCCAGATTGTACCGTGACTGCTGGAGTTAGGTACTAGCTCCCACAAGACCCAGAAAGGAAAAGTGGGTAAAGAATATGAATGGATGGATGGATGGATGGATGGATGGATGGATGGATGGATGGATGGATGGATGGATGGATGGATGGATGGATGGATGTTGAGGCAGCTGTCCAGGTGGGCAGGAAGCAGTGACAAGGCAGGCACAAAGCGAGTGGAAGTGAGTACAAAGACACTTGTAGCAGATGGCTTCTCTTTTTACCCAAAATGTATCGGGTACTAAGTGACCAAAGCTGCAAAGGTGTGATTTGGCAAAGTTACAAACTGACCTGGAGCCACCCAAATAGTCCAGAAGTACCAGATGCTGGACAGCTCGCAGTGAGTCATGTTGGTCTTCATCTCTGTCCCCATCCTTGCCTTCCTGAGACTGAGCCTGCTCCTGGATTGGAACGAGCACATTTGCAGCCTCGGGGTCATTAAATAAAGCTTAAGTGATTGAATAATCACCTTCACATGCAGCGCTAAGATCTGGTGTTGCTGGGCTTCATGATGCCTCCAGGGTTTACTGATGTTCGCAGATGGAGCATTTTACCCTCTTTTGTCTAACTTCTGCATTTGATACTGATCTGTTCTTCTGCCTAGAGTGACATAAAAGAAAGAAAACGGAGGTGAAAACTGTCTTCCATCTGCCTTTTTCACCTTTTCTTAGTTTGACTTAGATCTAAAACAGAACCTTTGACCTCTAAGAGTTTTGTGTGGGTCCAGTGTGGCTCAGCTGGGTCTCTCAGAAGAAGGTTTCAGCTTCTTGCCCTGTTTCAAGGTAAGTTCTGTTCTGTCAGCCATTCCCTCGTGCAGTTCTCTGACCCGTACTCTGACCTGCGGAGGCGGTGAGCAAGAGAGCAGTTCAAGGACGAAAGTCTCCTCACTTCAGCGTGCTCTGTGGTTCTGCTTGGTCGCTTCCACTTGTGGAAGAATTCCCCCGGAGCTTCCTCTCTCAGGGCCCAACCCGATGTCGACTTCTGTGTGCTTGTCTCCCCAATAACTCAAGGAGGATAAACAGCAATGTTCAACATATGGTGTATATATCCCTGGTATTTGTTACAGTAGACGGCGGTTAAATCTTTCATTAGAAACAACTTTCATGTGAAGTCCGTTTTTAAGTTTTGAAGAGACAAAAAGAAAAACAGAACATTACTGCAAATTTTCAATATGCTCTTCTCCTTAGGTTGGAATGGCTACTTAAAATATTTATCAGGTAAATGTGGCGTCAAGAGCCTTTATGCCGCATGGCAGTGTTTGTTTTGCTGGGGTTTGCTTAGCTCATTAGAGAGGGAATTTAAATACAGTAACTGAGCATGTTTTAAATTGAGCTTCTGGTGGCATGGGAAAGGTAAGGCATTTATGTGAGGAAACGCCAATTATTTCACAATGTCTGACCTATAATTAGGTTTGATTACATTTTGCATTAGCAGAACACTGCACACTTACTCTTGTTGCTATGTAACACAGCGTTTTGCTATCATTAGCCTAATAATTGTCCAAGAATAGCCACAACCAGCCTGGTATCCATATGACTTGTTTCTATATCTGACATGTTTCACACTGCGGCTCACGTCATTAAAATAAAACTCGTGCAAATGCAGCAAAATAGTCTCTCAAACATAGAGAGATTAACTTGTTGCTTAACAGTGAGTTTGCAGCCCGCGATAAAGCTGCAACAAAAGTTCTCTTTTATCTGTACTGCCAAACAATCTTTCCCTAACTCGAGGTTCTGGATTTAACAGTTTGTCAAAGCAATTGTAAGGAGGCGTTGATATGGGAAAAAAAAAAAAAAAAAAGGAAAAGAAAGGAAAATGTATACCTGCCTTTGCAGTTACACCCCCCTCTCCAGGACATTGTAGCATGTTTATTAAAGTTGTGTGTTTTTCTCACATACTGACAAGGGTAAGTACTACTGGGGATGACAGGATTCAGATCTGGCTCAGTTCAGTTTGATGCAGTCTGGAAATAAATATGTCATATTTATTTCTATAAATATGGTGGTGATAAGCTAGCTTCAAATAGTCATCTCAATTTGAAAATAGGGGGAATCATGAGTATTTATGCTCTTCATACTGCGGGAATAAGGCACCTGATAGTTTTCGTTTGACTTAATTCTTTACTTTGATGTTCAAGCCTGACACACATTTGGATCATCTAGCAAGTAGGCCGGCTGATTCACTCTTTATCGCCTGCCACCAAAAGGCAAAAGGCACACAGTGTTTTTGCCTGTATCTGTGTGTGTTCATTTGACTGTCGTGTCAGCAAAATATCTCCTGACCTGCTGGATGGATTTTAACGAAGCTCTCAAGGAGTAATCACTGGATGTAGATCTCCAACTGATTCCTTTCAGATAGCCACCTCAACTAATCGACCTGAGCACACAAAAATGTATAGAACTCAGTCAATTTTACTAATATTGAGCTAGAATTTGGTGTGGTCGCAGCTGAGAGTCATTCACATGACATACTTCGAGCGCAAACAGATTGCACAAAATCTTGTGTACTGCACTGTTAGCTCTATCACATACAGAAGTTGTAAAAACAAAGAGAATCAGCTACATGCGCCTCAAAAAGTGACACGAACGCGGGTTAAATGTCCAGAGAGCGAGACCAAAACCAGACACGGAGACAGCAGCTGAGGTTAAGTGCTTTATTTACAAAGTGGTATATCTGTACAGTGCGGGTGTTGAGGTAGGATCTGAAAAGCAAGAGGGACAGGGTGAGTCTCGGGCACCAATCCTACTATCAGCTGAGCACTGCCTAAATGACTTAGTTCTGTTTTTTGTTCTTACAGGTCCAGGTGGAGTCCAGCGGCGAGGAGGAGATGAAGGAAGCGTTCAGGTGATCCAGAAACTCGACTAGCCAGTAATCCCGTCCAGGTGAGTATCCAGTTGTTCCAGGTAAGTATCCGTGAGTCCAAGGTTCCGTGACGTGGCCAGATGTCTGAAACAAGGTACA
>NC_051444.1:19891051-19918749 GCF_001649575.2 Kryptolebias marmoratus
GTGAGTATCCAGTTGTTCCAGGTAAGTATCCGTGAGTCCAAGGTTCCGTGACGTGGCCAGATGTCTGAAACAAGGTACATAGACAACGTAGTCAAAACTTAGTCAAGGCTCTGGTTAGATACGGGGGCTGCGAGTCTAACCCAGGAGGTTCGATGCTCCAGCGTAGGTCTGGTCTCAGCTGGAAGCTTAAGTACTGGCAGTCTTCATTACTGAATCAGGATCACCTGTGGAGGAAGAACACTGGAGGAACCACCCCAAGGCGGGGCTAGAAACTCCAGATCCCTACAAAAAGTAGTTGGTAACTACATATTTGCTGCTGTGGGACACACAGGGTCATCCAGATAAATGATGAACAGTAATCCTTAAAATTCTGACCGATTTAGGGAACCATTCAAACTAAAGAAGCGTGGTTTAGAACCACTTTGCTAAATAAACATAGCTTGATTATTTTAATACAGGAGCATTTTATTCTTTGCACCTGTTTTCAGTATGCTGCTCTTTTTTATGTGATACTTTTATTTAATTACAGTATACACAGTAGTGACTGTGTTTATCTGTGGCTACATTCCTGTTCGTTCACTTGAAGCAGGTCTGTTTTAAGAAAGATACCTCGAGTCCCAGTGAGATTATCTGTATAAAGGTGAAAAGTGGCTATCAGGAATGTCTCTTCGTTGCTTTGCTGGATAAAAGACCCCCTAATTTAGCCTTGTTCATGTTTTATCACAAATAACTAAAAAAAAAAACATGTTTAGCAATGAAATTTAAATTTATTCTCAGCTCTACCAAAGGTTTTGTTATTTCTACTTTCTCTTTCTCTCTAGGATTCTGTTTGTATTTATCCTCTATAATTGCCAGAAATTCTAAATAAAAAGGCAAAATAATGGTTTGACCAGTGTGTGATGCACCTTAAGTCATATTTTAAAATCACTAGCTCATTTAAAAAGAGAAGACATTGGAAGTCACCTTATATAAAGATGCTGTGTCTTCTCTCACATGCAGCACACTGGAACAAAATCATGTTGCAGACCAAGCAGGAGATTTAACCTGCAAGGAGCATGATGAAAATGAAACATCTTTATCTTGTTTGTTGATAATAAAACACAAAAAAATATTCGGTACAGCTTGAGCTTTAGTGCACGGGCATGTTGACACTTGCATTTTAGTGCGATACCTCCAAGCTAACATGGCAGCTTTTGATTTGCAAATGCTGCAAATATGCCATAAAGTGTGTCAAATGGCTCTGTGTTTGTGTATGTATTGCAGCGAGGACGTGTTGATAGATAGTGATTACGAGTTCAGAGGTACAGAAGAGTGTAAATGACAGCCTGGAGAAAAGGAAATGAGCGACTAAAGAAGCATTAATTTTATCAACAGCAAACAACAGAAGACTTGATCACAAAATAATTTCATGTGATGGTTTTTATTTTATTTTATTTTTTTCTTCCAGAAACTAGTCCGCACTTTCTCCTCGGGTGAAACAAAATGATAGCAGATGTCTGCTTTGCACAAGAAACCTAATGGCATCTTCAGCTCCCCCATAATTTCTCTCAGAATCAACTGGTCTGGGCCTTTGACAGGTAATCCATCTTATTGATTTCTACATGATGTCATTGATGAGCAGCAAGGCTCGAAATGGGGGAGAAAGAAGCGTCCCCTTACAGCAAATTGAATGCATTCTTGTGTAAATCTTGTGCAGAAGTTGTGAAAGTGTCCTGCGTGACACTAATGTCCGTGCTGTGAGGAAAATCATCTGTTTTTGTCCTCGTTAGAGATCTTCGAGGACAGCCACAGCAAATAAAAGTCACCTCTAACGGAGGAGACCTGCTTTGTGAAGAAATTTACTGGGGGTGGAAGAGTCGGGCCGTAAAGTGTGCTGCTTTCCAACACCGCTCCTGGGAAAAGGCCGGGTCTTATCAAACACCAGCAAAGTGACTTTAAAAGACAGTGCTTTTGTCTGGAAATATTCATCTTAATGTTTTTACTGCTTCTGTGGGACGTTGTTTTATTTTATTTTCTTTGGTGTCTTCTAAATACAACAAACCTGCAGCTCCGTAGTGGACTCTGATTTATTTTTAACTAGTGCCACATATTTGTGATGGAGCAGGTTGTCTCCTGTATAAAAAAAACTGTAAACTAATATTTTACTTCTGTGGCCGACATTCCCACTGTCTTTTCATGCTTCAGCCCTGATATTGTGCCTAAGGGTTTGTTTGTTTTTTATTATTATTATTCTAAAAACCTAGTTTGTTTTAAACGTAAAAATTCTAATCTCATAACCCTCTGCTGTGTGACAGCCCTTAGAGCAATGAGAGAAATCTTTTATTTTTCTTCACTTAACAGCTACATGGTAATTCTGCAGTGTGCAAAATGAGTTTAACATTTGTGAATCTACTAAAGGAAGCCTAGAAATTAAGAGTTGCATTTCTGTGAATTCTAAGCCGAACTTTTAAGTTAAACTCATATAGTGTATGTGAAACACCGAACATGTCATTAGGCATCCAATGTGCCGAAGTCAACCTCAAGTTAAGTGAACCAAGTCCCACTAAATGGACCAGAAACCCGTTTTGCACCACTTCTTGTTTTAGTTAATCAGCAGAGCCCCTGTTCTTACCAGTTTGGATGGTAATGAGATGAAATGACATGATCTGCATAAGTTTCATTACCTATCGTTATCAGATTTTGGTCCAAAACTGTGAAAGTGTGTCAAACTTTTGTACTTAAAAATTTTAGACATATTCATTATACATACATGTCTTTAATTCAGCTCTTTGTATAGTAATTGTGCATTTTAGTTTTTGTGAATCAGATTTCTTTTTATACACATTTTATGCATTTACAGTGAACAGCAAATTTGCAGCTAAATCTTAAAAAAAAATTTTAAAGAAAAAAAAAACATAATGTGTACATTGTGGACCATTCCAAAAGGTTATGTTAATGTATGTGTACATTGTTTATATGTTTTTTTCCTCCTAGCTTAATGCACTGATATCTGATGTTTGTTTGTTTTTTCTTTACAAACCCTAATCAGTTCTTTTATGTTCAAGTGTTATGGATATTTTATATCCTACTGCTAACCAGGTTTTTAATTTTGTAGAGCTAATCAAGTGGCTTTAGTGCCAATGTGAAACACGAGGGGGAAAAATACAATATCTGGAGAAGAAAAAAAAAATGGGACAAAAGAAGTTTCCTGCCAGACCAAAACTTGAGTTCTGGCAGGTGAAATGAACATGCTTTAGTGCCATCTGCCACCCTACCTGCCCAGTAAAACCTGCTTTTTTCTAAGTCGTTAAAGCTGACATTTGTCCACGAGCCTATGTAGTTTGTGTATAGATGTCACAAAAGCTTAAACAAAGAAACAACTACTAGGAAGTAGGGCATAAAAACATGTTTACAGCTCAGTCCTAAAGGTTCTGCAGAAATAAAGTTGATTAGTGTAAGTCATATAGTAGATGCACAGGAAAAACCCCATTTGGGAGCCTTTGAGGATGCAATGTGTGTGGAAATGTAAGGTCAACAAAAGCTCAAAAAGCTTTTTTTTTTTTTAAACCAGCTTTTTGTTGTGCAGAGCCGCGGTGGGGCTAGTACCTATTTCCAGCGGTCATTGGGTGAGAGGCAGGGTACACCCTGGGCAGTTCGCCCGTCCATCACAGGGCCACACGATGACTAAGGAGACACAAAACCATTCACACACCCACACACATCGAGAGACAATTTAGAGTTGTCAATTACCCTTTGTTACCAATGTGAAACAAAAAAAAAAAGATTTCTATGGGAGGAAACTGGAGTACCTGGAGAAAACCTACCAATGCTGCACAGAGAGAACATGCGAACTCCAGACACGAAGGCTGCAGCTGGCATTAAACCTGCAACCTTCCTGCTGTGAGGACAAAGCTCTAACCACTGCGACACCACGCAGCCCAGCTCCCATGCAATACCGACTAAAGTAAAGGGCTCGCTTCTTTAGGGGAAAATCCCCATGTTTTGCTTGTCGTTCCAGATTTATCAGTCCAGTAAGCACGACGGCAGCCCACCAGCAGCTTTCCTGTTGGCTGAGCAAGACTTGATCGCTTCTGAAGTGTGAGGACATTTTGGCACCGGCTAATTAATTGTAATAAGGCTGGCCAGCGTGTGCGTTGTCACTGATGAAGCTTGGGTGAAAGGCGAGGGCTCGGCCTGCCTACAAAAGCCCACGTAGTAGTTCGAGCTGTCGGGCCGCTGTGCTCCGGAGATTTGGTCTGGCACTCGTCTAGATACACATCTGCTCTGATTAATCGCCAGCTTTGCACAGCACATAAGTTTCATTATCAGCTTTAAGTGGCTAAAAACAACAAGGATCAGGGCCCCGAGTAGAGCTCGTGGGAGAGGACGTATGAAACATTGAGCAGAATGCACTTGGTGCGTCAAAGAGGTTGGATTCCTGTGGCTTCTCTCACTTTCTTTCAAATACCTGTGACATTTATCAAACTATATATGGAGCGAACAGCAATAATCTGCTCATTTACTCTGCTGCATTACCATGGTCTGTCAAAATCAATACATAAAACCAGAAATACGTCAAAATGCTAACAAACCCTTTTTTTTTTTTTTTTTTTTGGAGTTCACGGGTGTTGCAGAGTGCTCTGTATGATCAGAACTCCCCTGTAAAGCCTCCACATCCATATTCACAGCAGCACCTCCTGGTTAAAAGCCTTGCTCAAGGGCAGCTTTACAAAATGGATCGAGACGGTGATAAATGAAACATAGTTTCCAGTCTTCAAAAGGAGGGAAAACTGTATTCTACACGGGGGTTAGAATAGGGGGTCTTTACCCTCCACCACATACCCTGGCAGGGGATGATCACTTACTCTGCCTACATCCAACGGCAATTCACCGAGATTCACTTGTCCACGAGCTCTTTCCAAAGATTTGATGATTGTTCTTGTCCTTGCCTTTCAAAATGAAGAAAGTCTGATTTCAAAACGTTGAAAATACTCACGAGTGTTGTGCAGACTGGCTCCAGTCTCGTTAGGCTGGCGGGGGGGGTTTATTGCAGAGCAACACTGCCATCCTCTGTCAGTCTCTGCTCATTACTCTGACCCACTGAGCTGCAGTGTTATGCAGGTCCAGTCTCCAGCCTCAGCCCAGCACAGCTGAGGAACGGGAAGCAAAATGGGTCAAGGAGATTAAGATTGGGGCCAATGTTGTCAAAGAGAATAATAAGTATAGATGTGGGTGTAATCGGTGGCAAACTGTGAGCAATTCTCGTGTCTGCTCAGACTGACTGTTTCACATATTTATGAGGATTTAAAACTTGTGGCAACACATATGAGTTGATGGGTGATATGCATTCCTTCAAAGAGCGCTAGGCCTTAAATTAAAATTATTTTCTACTAGTGGTGTTTTTTTCCATCTATGTCAAAACAAGATTATGGATAAGTCTGAGTTTAAAAGGTTTCATTTTCCATTTATTTATGTTCCTCAAGCACAGCTTCCTGTTTTGTTTTGACTGTTTGCTAATCATTCAGGTTTTCTTTTGTTTTATTTCTAATTAATGTCTTTGTTATGGTGGTCCAAGGTCCTGTCCACATGCAGACAAGTATCGTGGGTAAATTTTCTAAATGCTTTTGCCTTTACTTCACCTAATTGTTTGCACTCTAAAAACTTTTTTTTTTTGTAAAACACCTTTCTGGGTCTCTTTGAGAGATGGTAGCAGCAGCACTGAGTGGCTCCTGCAATCTGCAATAAAAATCTCAAGAAAAGAAAAAAAAAACGGAGAGCCTTTTTTTCGTCTGACATTCTTGACTTTGTCTCCGACTAATTCGGCATTCTCTTTTTTTCACTTCATACCGTGACTCTGGGTGATTATTTAAGTTGTTCAGCTGTGCAGGCCGTTTGCCTCTGTCATGAAAAGATTGTTCACCATATTTACCAAAGTAGTCTTTCACATTTGAACACTATTCATTTGCTAATTGCGCAGCCACTGATGTCTGTGTGGCAGATTCGCATCCAGAGATAAGAAGCAGCTTTAGTGATTTATTCAGCTGTTGCTCATCAGTTCATCCCACCTCTGAGGAGTCTCAGTGGAGCTGAAGTTTATAGACAGTTTTTCTGTGTACTAATTAATATTTATAAATGCTTGATCTTAAGTCTTCTGGGACCATCATTACGTCTTTTTTTCCCCCTCTGTTTATAAACCACAGTACTGATCAGCAGATACTGAGAGCAGCAAACTAAACAGTTAAAGCTTTAATCCACACATGTTTTAGAGATGGATCTGTAGGCTCAATAAACATACTAATCTGTGAGGCATTAGACAGAATTGACTGGGGTTTTTTTCAAACTGCAAACATACAAGCAGATCATCTCGAAGATTATTAAATTACCATTTTCCATGAAAGATTAGGATTATGCATTTGTCTTTATTAGGGGGAAAGGCACACACACTTCTCAGTCCGGTGATGTTCAATCAAAGATGACTAAAACACAGGTGGGTGTGCTCTGTGCACCACACCACTGACACACAGAGAAGAAGTACTAAATCCAACAGGAAACCTTTACAGACTGATGAGCCAACGATGTGCAGCCACCACACTGAGCAAATACTTTTTCCAGCTTATAAAGTGTTTGTTTGTTTTTTTATATACAACAGGAAACTAAACTCATTGATTTTGTTGGAGAGATTCATGACTAATCTTTAGACAAAGTTAAACCTAATTTAAATTAAATTTTTCAGTTTGTTCATTCACACACAAATATTATACTGTTAAACTTTGTTTATTTGATGATGTATTTGGTACTTGAAAATAAAAACCTAAACAAACTGAAGACTTATTACTCTTTGATGGAAAGAATGTCACCCATTATCCTTCATGTCAGAGTTTTAGACCAAAATCATGTTTTGCTAGGAAATGAGAAATTTGAACCTGATTTGGTCAACCCTTGAAAATATGTGCAATGAGGTGTAATGAGATGTGATGATCAGAGTATGTGTTGTAAATGACTCTCAGCTACTACCGCATAAAATTTATAACTGAGTTATAGTCATTTTTGTGTTGCCTGGTGTTGATTAGCGGTGGCAGCCATCTCAAAAGTTAATCAGTTGCAGATGTATGTCTGAGAGAAGTTTCATTTAAATTTATCCAGTGGTTTATGACATGTTTTGCTAACAGACAGACGTGCAAACACACGCATGTGCGCACACACACACATCTACTTGCAAAAACCATTACCACCTGCCTTCACCTTTCGAAGGCAGGCATCAAAAATCACGATACAACTACTTGACTGTTGAACTTTTACTTCTGTAAATGATAACTATGTAATTTGAACTGTTCCAATAATATATGGTAAATTACATCGGGGGGATAACTATTTCATACACTGCTGAGTTTGTAAGTTTGCCTTCTAAAAACCCAGGATAAACACAATATATAAAAGTGAAAGTTGATTGGCAGGTCACTGAGAGAAATAAGTATTTGATCCCCGACAACCCAGCCAAAATTGTGGTTCCCACAGATTGGTTATGTGCCCGTTTGGCACGCAGATGACTATCAATGAATTAAGTGATCAATTTCAGACACTTCTGATCTCCACTCATTATGTGTATGGAGCCCATCTGTCCATACAATCAATTTCTTCCAACCTAACCTCTCCACCACCACAGACAGGACCAAAAAGCTGTCAAAGGACATCAGGGACAAGAAAGCAGAGTGGAGTACAGTACCATCAAATCAAGCAAAAACTACTTTCATCAGGATCTGAAGGCGAGGTTATGGAGAGCAACCAGACCCTCCAAACTTCTATGAGCTCCGCGTGTAAAAATCTAGAGATGATGTAGCATTTCGTCATATTCCAAGACCGATCAATAAAATAAACTGAGCTTCAACACTGATGGGAGCTCAAAGCAGGGGGGGGGGAGGACATAAGCTCAGCAGCTCTTACTGCTGTTTGTTTTTATAATGCCAGCCAGCTTGTGAACACAGGCCAGTGCACTGATTTGAGCTGCCTTCATAAATGTTGTTTGTAAATTTTTATTATCGTTGTCAGATTTTTTATAATAACACTACTTGGCATTTATAGAGCCTGCTCTAAATGGTGTGTATGTGCTCGTTTTTAGGCGATTAATAAATACTATTCAGTGGTCTGAAATGCAGGTTGGCCTTGTAAAGTGCAACTACCATATAAATGCTGTTTGACTGATAACATTAGTCTGTTTGAAGGGATTACAAGATAAATCCTGTAATCTCTGGAGAATAACTGTCTACTTGAACTGTGGCCCTTTACACAAGTTTAGAGTACACCAGAAGGAGGATTAAACATATACCGAAAGAGACATTTAATGTGACATATTGATGCGGTTCTGAAGTGACTCTCGGGAGTGGAAAAACAGTGTCTGTTCAAAAAGCAGTTAAGAAGTTCCTCTAACCAAACTTGCACTGGATCTACCTTGGTAGCTCCAAGCAAATTCTGAAACCTGCATTGCTTTGTACGTCAAAGTGTGTGACATTTTAGGGTGCTATCAAGTGCCACTTCTAAACATCTAAACTAATATCTCAGTGGCTGTGAGACAGTACAAAATTATTTCACTGATCTATTCTATCTATTCTATTTCCAAAGCCACTTGAGAGGTCTAATTCCAGCTCTGCCAGTGGGACACGTCCAAAACACTTCCTTAGGAAAGTATCCAGAAGACATCCATACCATATGTCCAAAGTACATCAACTGGCTACTCCCAAAAATCCCAGATTCTCACCCGGTCCCTGAGGATGAGACTGTCATATCACAGATCCGAAGACACAATTCCTAAATCAACCTGCAATCCAGGGTGTCCTGGTGTAACGTGAACTCATGAACAAACATGGGGTTTGCTAAAGACAAGCCATGGCAAGTCCAGCAACAAAACACCACTCTGGTTCCTCTCAGTCACCCCCTTTCATGTTGCACTGGCATAGCCTACATTAGCATTGGATAATAGTGTCCCAAATCAAAGCACCTTTCATTAGTCCATCCAAGGACTCCAAAAAGGTTTGGTAATCTAAGCTGTTGCAAGGCACATGTGCATAAAGTACAGTCAGAACCTCTTTGCCCACCTGAAACTGAAAAGAAACAACCAGTCATTCACCAGGGTAACCTCTACAGTTCAACGAGACAAGGAGCTATAGCTAAGTATGTTGCCAATACCACTCAACCTCCTGTCCAACTTTGAGCTCTTTTATCACCACTGAAGTGTCATCCCATGTCCCTAAAGCCAGTTTCAGCAGGCAGGGATTCGACCATCGAGGCCTTCGCCTCAGATTGTTGCACAATCCAAAGTACACATCACATCAGTATCACATCAACTGAAGAAAAACAATCAGGGCAGCTTTCAAAGAGTTGAGGTCAGGCCATGGGTGGGGATAAAGATGGTAGGTGGGATAACTATGACTTTGTAAAGTGATGCATTTTTTCACTACAAATCAGAATGTCTCACTTTAAAACCTTAGCCACCCAAACTCTAGGATTGTGTTTCTTCTCAGGTTTTGAGTCTGTAATAACTTCACACACCCAAATATGTGATTTTTTTTTTTAATATGACCCCTCAAATCCTTGAAAGAGCCTAACCTATGTCCACCAACTCTTTACTGTACTTTTTCAGTTATCAAAGATCAAGACCTTTTCTGCTCAAACCCAAACACACTGTTCTTCCCTTTTGGACCTGAACTGAACTTTTTCTTTATACCTAAAAAAAAATGCCTTAATTCTGTGGTTCACATGTTTGCTGAAAGCAAGAACAGAAATGAAATATTACATTTACTGAAGCAACATCTCTTAATAAATGGATAGAATAACCACAACAGCAGTCATTTATCAGACTATTGGTCAGTCATTATACTACTACTGAGATCAAACCAAGAATTTCAAATTTTAACTCCTTAATGTCAATTTCATTTTGTGTACAAGATAGCATCCTCTTAAACAACATATTATTTGTTAGTTTCTGTAGAAACAAAAGAAAATAATTATTGTGTGAAACAGACACAAACAGTATGAACAAAATAACACATCAGTAACCATCTAGATGTCATTAAAGTAGTTAAACTGTTAGCTCTTAATTAAAAGATAATAAGTAACAAATATGATTGGCCTGCCGCTGTTTTTCCCCACAGAGTAACATCATAAACAGCCCAACAGATACACAACCTTGTAAACATGCCTCTTTGTGCAGCTCTTCAAATATGTCACACATATTTGTACGTCGTTCATATATTTTTTTATTGCTGTCATTGTAGGCCCCTTTGGAGCAGATAAAATCCCAGTGATATAGTATATACAGCCCAGCAAGGTCACTACCTGCATTCTATTCTTCTCCTTTTTATACTTGCCAGCACAAAAAAAAAAAATAAAAAAATGAAAGAATAGTGTGTTTTTGGTCCGAGCTTGTCTCTTACCAGGTGCAAGCTGCTATCCAGGGACACCAGAAACATTTGATGCTTTGCAGGGAGTGATGCTATGACAAGACCTGCAGTTATTTTATGGAAACAGATTTATCATAAAACAATGTTAGATAAACTGTAAATACAGAAGCTTTTCTGGAAATACAATTAGGAGCAGATGCTCCACTTGAGTGTATCTTACATGTGTGATGGGTTAAATGCAGAGAAAAGATTGTGTGTACTCATACAGCAAAGTAGGATTTATAACTTGGTTACTTGGTTACTAAAACCTTATGTGTGTGTGTCTATTTATGTATGTATACATATATACACACAATACATACATACAGTAGGTCATATTGTACTATTGTATTCATTTAATTTAAACTGTAAACAGTGGCCTGCTTCCTATATGTTAAACACAAAGTTTGATGAATTCCAAACATAAGAAGTATCTGTGTGTTAAGAAAATATTACAAACAGGCAGCTGTTTGTGCTCCTGTGTGTTCTTACAGGAATCCTACATGAGCTTCACATGTGGAAAATTAAAATAACAATTTTTAATAATAGTATGGTATCAAATATAATAACGTTATTATAAGTATATGATAATCATATTATAGCAAAATGTAAAACTATTTAGGCAGCAGTAGTAATAGTACTTAGTTTTGGGGTTTTAGACAGAAGCAATTTGATCATGTTGTCCATTATTTTAAATTTTTAAAATGTATGTTTTAATACCATGACACTGTAAAATTTTTATTTTTGCTTAAGGTTATTGTACCATCAGAATTTAATCATGACTCATCTGTGGTTTAGAAATCTTAAATCCACTTGAAGTGACAGGTAAACAGGCCTTGGAAAAACTTATAGTTTTTGCTGAAACTAATCTGGATAAAATTAAAACAAAACAGTCCTTTATGGCCACCATTTGTGGCAGCAGCTAAAACAGAGTTTGCTTTTTATGTAATGCTACTTTGAATGGCTTAAAAAAACTGCCTTTATTGTCGGTCATAGCATTTGGAAAAACAAGATTGAATCATAGTCAGTTTTACAGTAAAGTGGGATGTTTTAATTCTGCATTCACTCCCAAATCAGCTGGCACTGAGCCTTGGACAAGCAGTGCCAGCAGTAATTCCCCATTGATCAGATCTTGGAGCTGCATCTAATCTTATTCCACCACGTAGGGTATTATTGGAACATATGTGCTGAGGAGGGCACGGAAAGTGAGCCGTCAAAGTCATTAACTCAAATTAGCAGCGCAGCTTTAACAAGGTATTACAGAGGTTTGTTGGGTTGAGGCCTGTAGTTGAAGAGGAGGAAAGCTTCAGTCACATGTGAGGATCATAACTCAGCCATCTGAGCACCACCATCACCGCCTGGTCCCTTTGGCTCCTGCAATCCAGCTCTGGAAATTCTTCCACTTTTATTGCCTTTTGTGACCTGCAGCAAAGTGTTCAGCATTAGACAGTGATATTAAATCACTAGAACAGAGTGACTCTGGGAACTATTGCTTTAGAAGAAATATTTATACATAAAATCTCCAACAGTGGATCTTTAAAATTAATTCTAGGTGTAGAAAGAGTTACTGTCTCCAGCTCAGCCTAAATTATTGAGCATTTTACTATCACAGCTCAAAGGTAATATTCGGTTACATAAAGAAAGAAAAAAAACCTCCTGTTGTGCTTTCAACGTGTTTTAGCTCTTGAAGATATAATTTCAGTGCAGCATAAAATATTCACTAAGCAAGGGGTGAACCAGAGAGCTGATCCTGGATCTGCCTGCTAGAATCATGCATTTGTCTTTCTCCAGGTTGATCAACACATGAATGGGAGTAGATGCTAGCGTACCAAAGGCAGGGGAGGCAAGGAGACGCAGCAGGAAGACCTCGCAGGTTCTTCTTCAGTACGTTAGCAGCCTACAACAAGCTCTCAGCCTACAGCAAGCTACTCAACTCTGAGACGGCTTTGTTGAGTCTGGAAACTTCAACATTACTGAACACGCTTTAAAGATTTTGATGTCCTCCAGAGGAAACCCGTGACAGAAGGAGCTATGACGTTTGCAAAGCGCAAACCCACAGGAGTTATCAAGAAAAGATCTGTGCTTTTACTTGGTATGTGAAAGCATATAAGGGCATCTAGAAGATAAAGTCCACATTGATTTGCTGGGTTGGGGATGAGTCTTAGCCTCAAGCCAAGAAGTTCAAGAATCTTGGAATCTTGTTTATGACTGATGGCAGGATACAGCGGGAGATGAATCGACAGATAGGAGACTCATGCACAGTAAAGAGGACACTGCTCCTGTCTTTTGTGGTGAGGAAGGAGCTGAACAAAAGCAAAACTATCAATTTATTGGTCCATCTATGATGATGATGATGATGATTATGATGATGGATACTTTATTGACCATTTGCAGGAAATTACAGGGTCACAGCAGCAGCAGTCTTGTCACACACAGACAGCAGCAAGCAAAAAATATATTAATACAAAAATATTAATACTAATATTAAAATACTAAAACTAAAGATATTGATAATGCTAAAAATATATAGTGTATAAAACATACAGAACCAAAGTGGGGGCTACATTTAGCAGCGTACATTTAGTGCATATTTAATATACATTAATCCACTGCTTATTATAGAGCGTGATGGCATCTGGCAGGAAAGACCTCCGGTGACGTTCAGTCTTGCACCTCGGCTCAATCAGTCACCAACTGAAGGTGCTCTGATGAAACACCTCCAGGGCATGAAGTGGGTGCCTGTTGTTCTTTATGATGGCATTTATTCTTTTTAGCATCCACACTTCAGCCACCAGCCCAACCCAATCATGTGTTATTCAGACGGTGGAGCTCTATATCTTTTTTTTTTTCTATCAGTTTGTTAAGCCTTTGTTTATCTGATATCCAAGCACCTACCCGCAGCACACCACTCTAGTTTGAGCCTCTTTTTCCTAAAATCAGTAACCATCTCTTTTGTCTTTGAAATGTTCAGCTTCAGACGGTTATGATAACACCAGTCCACAAACTGCCTTATTATGCTCCTGCATTTCTCCTCACTGTCACCCCTGATGCAGCCCACGACAGCAGAGTCATCGCAGATCTATGTCGCAACCTTCATCACTGGTCATAAGATGCGAATCATGGCAGAAAGAACAAGATCCCAGATATGAGCAGCTGAAATGAGCTTCCTACTTAGGGCGGCAGGGATCAGTCTTAGAGATAGAGTGAGGAGTACTGTCATATGGGGGGGGGGGGCTTGAAGTAGAGCCGCTGCTCCTCTGCATCAAAGGAAATGAACTGAAGTGGTTCGAGCATCTGATTAGGATGCCTCCTGAACAGCTCCCTTTGGAGTTTTTTTCAGGTTTGTCACACTAGGAGGAGAATCTGAACAGATCCAGAACTCGCTGGAGGGATTATGTATCCTTGGATGGATGGATGGATGGATGGATGGATGGATGGATGGATGGATGGATGGATGGATGGATGGATGGATGGATGGATGGATGGATGGATGGATGGATGGATGGATGGATGGATGGATGATTTGCTGAAGCAAAAGCATTGTTCTCTTTTCGTAAAGGGTGCTCTCCGGTGAGCAGGAAAAAAAAAAAAAACAGAGTTAATTAACCCTGAATTCAGGGAGTCGTTGAGATTTCCATTTGAGAAGGTGAGTTAAGCTAAACTCTGGCCTGCTATAGATTCATTTAAGCTGTAGGGAAAGGCAAGCGGTGCTATCCACACTTCATAAAGAGGAAAAACGTGAAGCACCTTCATTTTGTCTCTCGAGCCTCAGCGAGCTGTGAGAATTCTTATCCCCTCAAGTGCAGAAGAAATCGACTCAGGAGTAGTTGGTTCATCCACATCTAATTCCACCGTGGGGAACAGTAAAGAGGAAAGAAGCTCCATTGTTAACTATTACAAAATGAGCCCACGGTGTGCCAAACCTTACATCACGTTGGACTTTAAAGGTTTTCCGTTTTAGTTTTTTACGTTTGCAACAAAACTCTCCCTGCCCACTGTTTCTTGGAGGGCTCCGTTGTCTTCCTTGAGGGTTGCTGACATGTGCAACACAAAAACATGAGCCGGCGCTGTTCATTTAAGTGAGTGACTGCCCTTTAGACCAGTGCACGGTGTCTGCAGCGTGTCCTTCACTGAGCAAATGCTGACAAGTTCTTTGCAATGTTTCAAGTTACAACATTGAGTAAATTTGAACGCATCGAGTTGCTTTTGACAGGTGTAAACTCGTACATCTATAACTGACTCAGCAGAGTCTCGCTCCACTAAGGGCCTCTTCAGCCTGGTGGAGGACTTCGCTATGACAAAAAGAAATCAGCCAGAATGTCAGAAAGCCTCTGCAGTGTCTTGGTAAGGACTTCAGGTGTGCATTAAGAACACAGTGTGCTCTTCACTGCGTGCCAAAGGTCCAAGATGGTTTGGAACATGCACTAAACTTCCACAGCAAGGTCATGGCGGTGTTCTTTGTGGTGGCAGAGTATTGGGATCCTGGGTGACCACTAGGGAAGAGTGGTGGCGGTGTAGTCAAGATTTTGAAGCAGGACTGGTCATTATCTGGTTGTGACAAAGTCATGGAAACAGCCAATCACAGACATTATATCCACGGCGGTAGCGGTGTGCCAGCACGGCGTAATCTTCTAGTGCGTCGCTGCATCTGCTGGAGCAGCAAGGTGTGAAAACAACAATGTGTTCAGACTTTCTAGAATGAAATGTTGTGTTTTGAAGATGTGTAATGAATGACAGTAGTGTTCCTTGAAGAAATGCACGTCACCCTCTGCCTTGCATGCAAACTTTAAACGAGTACGTGTTGAGAATGACTCTCAGCTACTACCAGGCCACATTTGAGCACAATATTGGTAAAAAACAAATAGTGATATATCCACATTTGAGGTTATTAAAGAGCTTGCATGTGGCAGTCATTTTGAGTCAGGTCTACTTCAAAAGTTAATCAGTTGTAGATTTACATCAAATGGTAAATTTCTGAGAGTTTCATTAAAAGCTGTCCAGTGATTGATGAGATATTTTGCCAACAGACAGACGGACTGACGCACGGATGACTGCCCGCCTTTCATGGCAGTGGGTGATAACCAGAAAAGAGAATTCCGGCCTGTACTGGAGGAACTCAAGGTTCCTTAATCCACATACACTCCAGATTAGTGTGCAAATCAGATAGTCTGCTAAAACCAGGGACTGCCTCTTTAAATATTTATCTCGGTACAAAATGAATGGGTGTTACAGTGGTATAATTCTTTTCCTTGCATCATTTGTGTTGCTAAATTATAGAGCCGAATGTCCCCCCGTGGATCTGGTTCCCCTCTAATAGCTAATGCTATAACACAAATTGCAAACATATGAGGAAATTATTAATATTACTGCAGGTGATCTCAGTAACTCACACCCAACCCTTTCATTTTCCTTTTAATATTTTATGACTGTTCTGCCATAAATTCTGGTTTTCTACTGTAAGAACGTTTGTCCTGCTGTTACACTCCGGGGTAAAAATGACCAGCCCGTATGCTTTTGTAAAAGGCAGCAGGGATGCCTCCAACAGCCTGGATCAGCATTGGGTCTGAGGCACGGTGAGAGGGTTTCCTCCATAAAGGAGTTGAAAGTTGATCAGAAGGGATTGATCGTTATCGCCCGCCACCAGAGGAGAGATAATGTTTTTGCCACACGTAGGTGTTGTGTGTGTGTGTGTGCATGTGTGTTCATTTGTCTGCAATGTTAGCAAATGATGTCATGCACCAGTGGACGGAGTTAAATGAAACTCTCGGGAAGTAATTACTGCCTGCGCATCTAAAACTCGCGAACATCTGGAGTCAACCCAAACTCAAGATGGTCACCGCGGCTAACTGACCTAAGCCAACACAAAACCCAGCTCTAACTCAGTCAGTTTTACAGATAATGAGCTAAAATGTGTGGCAGTAGTTTAGGCGTTCCCATGATAGATTATGAGTGCAAACAGATCTCACAATACTGCATGAGATCGTGCTTAAGGTCATTTACTCTGTCCCTTTTCAGCAGGAGATGATTTCACCTTAAAACTCTGGCGTGAGAGACAGCAGAAAACATGCAGTCTGTCAGGAAATACCAGGCCTTTAATTATAAGCTAAGCGCCCCACTGCAGAGAAGGCAACTAAGTCTACCTTTACCTTGAACTGCTAAAGTGTTGCTAACACGTCCGCCGTGTTCTGTGCACGCTGTGATCAAATCTGGAATAAAAACACGACACCTGACGCAAATGTTGGGTTTGTGTTTGAGGTCACTTTTGGGAAGCTCTACTAGTCAGCAAAGATCACAGGTTAATAAAAGAAAAGACAGAATAAAATAAACACTTCCAGTAAAGGTGCTATAGCCTAATTTAGGTAGTCAAAGTGTATAAAAAAATTTTTTAAATGTCACTGATTCAGATGAATTAGTTTTTTTTTCACGTTATACTTGTATCTACTCCAACTACTGTTGAACTTGAGACTTCTGACAACAATTCTCTCTGAGGTCTTTGAACTGTTTCCATATTACCTCATTGGAAATCCAAACAACAATGCCCCAATTACTTTTAATGGAAATCAACCATTAGGCCATTAAGTAGCTACGCAAACAGAAAAGTAATTTACCATGATGCAGAGTCCAGAAGTACGGTGTTAGATGATCTCATTTAATAATACAAATCCATTGAGGAAGGAAAATTGTTTTGTTGCGGTGTAACTTACTAAGCAAAAACAAAACAAAAATTAGTTAAACAAATTGTTCCACGACATGTCCGTGTGTTATATGGATATGTCACGGATGAAATTGGTCTTTGTTTACTTTTGCAGCTTGGTCTTTGGTCCCCATCTGCCTGCATAACCTGAAAAGCTCCACCGCAGTATAAACAGAGTTATTAAAAGCAAGTGTTACTGCAGTGAAACCATTTAAATCACCTCTGAGCGATACGTAGAGTTGCTGCCGTGCTTTGCAAAGTGCACGCGACCAAGCAGCTGACGCTGACTGATGTGGCGAGCTTCGCTGTGAGCCTTGATCTTAAGTTTGTGGTCAAAAGGATCTGCTTTTACACGTGTCGTAACCTGCTCCTGAGCAAGAGGGCTGTGCTACGAAACGAGCAACACAGCCAAGGTGGCTACAGTCTGCTGAAAGTTGGAGGACTTTGTATCAGAAAGGTGGCTGTCTTTGAGCCCAATTAGATCACCATGGTAACCGAGGCTGAACTTATCACCTGCTCCGTAGCAGGTGTTGAGAACTCATCTTTTTTTAATTACCTCACATGATTCTCAGCATTAGAAATATGAGAAATAACCTTAAAAACTTAAAACTTAAAACCTAAACCACTAATTCTGCTTCATGATTCAAGCCTCAGGTAAGAACTCAAATCCCGAACCAAACCTTAACTGGTATCGTTTTTCCACAGCCCAACATTCACCTGCACACGCAAACACCGTTGTTTTTGATCAGCGTGTATTGCAGCTTGATTCATAGGCTCACAGTCACAACAACCACAGAAAAACAAATCACGAGCTGTCACTGTAAAGATCAAACTCACAACATACAACAACAACAACAAAAATCCCTTTTAAGAAGTCAAAATTAAAAAAAGCACAAATATATCCATTGTTGACTGTTAAAAAAATCACACTTCCCTGTTTCCCTCTCATTGCAGAGAACATAAATAACAAAAATAATTGTTACTGGTCTACAACTTAGTGCATCTCTATTTAAAATTATACATGCAATTATAATGTAAAAAATAATCTATCTTTTGTGATGATATGCTCAATAAGTGCAATTCCAACAGGGAAAATCGATCACTCCACTGTCTGTAACGCTGACTGCATCCTTGTTTTTAGCTCCTGGAGGATGTCCGAGCCACTGCTCCAAACAAAGACTTCAGCTCGAACAGAGGCGTCACCTTCCTGAGCTTTCAGCTTGGCCAGCAGTTTCTCCAGAGTGTACCCCCTCCTGGGCATCACTACGTCATGCCCTCTCAGACAGGCAGTCGGGCAGAGATCGTTGCCTCCGTCCCCGACGTAAACGACCTGCTCGTACGCAGTGCCTCCCTCAGTCTTCTCAGAAAGGTAGAGCTCCAGGACTTTCCTCTTGCAGAGGTTGACGGGACATTTATTGCAGTCGTGAGAGTGATAGCACTGCACCTCCATGTGGCCGGACTCATCGAACCGAGCCGGGTTGGTGAAAACCTGGTCCACGGCCGTTCGGAGCCCCGCCGCCGTCAAGATCCAGTCTATAAAAACGGTGTTGGAGTCAGAGATGACAATGCAGTCGATGGTGCTTTTATTCTCCGAAATAAATGTCAGCAAGTCTGTCATTCCAGCGGTGAAGGGGATGGTCTCCATCACCCCTTGGATCCTGTCGGGACTGACCCCCTGGTCTCCTGTTTGAATCAATGAAACAGGATCAGAAGTGAACGCGGAGCGGGTTGAAGGAAGCAATAAAGCACAGAAAAAACAATATACTGATCTCTCACCTACGTAGTTCATCACCCTGCCCATGTACTCAGTCCAGTGGCCCTTTTTGTATGAGCTCTTCACAGAGTCTGGAAGAGTCTGACCTGGAAGGCATCTGAAGACAGGAAACAACATGAACAAATGGTTACGGTCACTGAACATGAATTATCCTGAGATCTGCTGGTATTTGGATCTCCAGACTTGTCATGGAACTGTTATTACATACTTGATCACCCAGGTGTCACTGTTGTTGTCGACCACTGTGTGGTCAAAATCAAAAACCATCAAAATCGTCATTTTTCACCTGGAAAAAAAAGCAGCATTTTCAAATGGCCAGCCTAAAAAATAAAATGTTATTACTTTGGACATTTGGGGATGTGCCTCAGTGAGTACAATTGGTGTTATGTGTCAGCAAATAACCATAACTCTTGTCAACACTTTCACTTTTCATTGATTGCTTATTTCTTCATGCCGAGTGAACCACAGAATCTTCATTAATAAGTTCAATGTTTTAGTTTTTATGAAATTGAACATAAACATACCTTTCAGGATATTATCGCTTTAATCATGGTTATTTTTGCATAGAGTTTGGTGTAATCTCGCAAATGGCTTAAGCCCGGCTACATTTACAATTAAGATTTTGTTACGAGACTTTCAAATGGGGTCGAGAAGAAACATTTCTTGACCAGACTGTGTGCTGTGTGTTAATTCACACAAATCAAGCACATTAAAATATGAAACGCAAACGAAACTTACCCGAACCGGCTATCATCGGCCAGCCGCTGTTGTGTTATCAAGACACCATTAGCTCATTACCGCCACCTGCTGGCTAACCTGTGAAGTTTAAGATAAAAATATACAGAAATGTGGCGGCAGTATTTGTATAACGCCTACTGTAACCACATTACTTATCGATTTATGTATTGTACTGTTTACGTCTTTATGCAAGAATTATTCTGTGATCGTATAACTTCATTTGACCATCTGTTTGAAAATGAACTAACTCGTTGTGACCGCCAGGTGGAGGTATGGCGCAACTGACACAGAGTACGAAGAGAAGAAGAAGAAATCCTGACGTTTCATTTCCTGGTTAAGCAAAAATAACTCTCCCACTGTTCAGTTTGGTGTTTTTCCTCTCCTCACCTCGTCTCTGGAGAGTTCATAGTTTGTTTTTTTCCTGCCAGTATGTTTAAAGGCTTTGGGACGTGGTTGGGTTTGGAGAAGACGTCAGATGAGAAGGAAAGTCTGGACGTGGAGCAGGAAGAGAAGGTGGTGGAAGCCCAAAATGAGGTAAACAAACAGCAACCAGCTGACCAAGATCATGGAGAAGCAGAGACAAAGCAGGAAAACCCGGAGCAGAGACACGGACTTGGTGGTGAGGAAACATTAATTTCTCCGTTATCTGTTACTCTATGCCCTTACAAAGTGTTAGAGTTTTTATTTTGTCACGTTAAAAGCTAGTTTTTAGGTAAAGGTTACAGCGTTTGAGAGGCTTCCTTATATTTCTCTCTATTTCCACAGTGCATAAATCTTCCTCCTGCTTGTTTTTTTTTATCCACACTGCGCAATAAACTGCTAGAGTTCTCATCTGCTGTTTGCTTTTTGTTTTCAGAAACTGTCTTGATAAGTGACTCTGCCTGTAACCACTCTGGCTTCTATTCTGTTTCAAGAATACATCTTCAGTTTTGCCTCCAACGCCACCAAGAAGCTCTCCGAGTCCATGGTGGAGACCGCTCAGACCATCAAGAAGACGGTGGAGGAGGGGAAGATCGACGGCATCATAGACAAGGCACGCTGTTGCTCTTTTGACATTTTAAATCCTCCGTTTTGAGTTATCTCTTCTTCAGCGACAGATTTGTCTCAATCTGAAATGATGCCCTTGAAGTGGTTGATCCTTTTCACCGTTTGTTGTGTTTTTGTTTTTATTTGCAGACTATTTTAGGAGACTTCCAGAAGGAGCAAGAGAAGTTTGTTCAAGAGAAGAAGGCCAAAAAGTCAGGTAAACCTATATATGAAACAAGTACAACTGCATTATCAATAAGCAGGAGGTAAATTACCTATAGTGACACTAAAACCCCTGCAGATACACACTAGGTTGTTTTGTACATTACTCTCATAATGTGTTATGGCCGGTGCCTCAGTTACCCGCTGACATCAGTTTGTGGTTATGTACTTGTAAGTGGTGGGTGATGAAAATATGTGAAAAAAATGTTGCTGAATACAATGAATAACTCCCTAACATGAAGAGACTTGATCTTATATAAGTCAGTACAAGACTGAGGTACAAGAAGGAAGTCCCAGCGCACATCCTCATGATGGAAGAGGGATGATTGTAAAACTTCTGCACAATACTGTAAATTAGGTCAACGGTAACATCAGGGTCAGATTTATTGGGGAACACTTACCCAAACTATTAACATACTATGCTTCATGATTACTAGTTGAAGCTTAGTCACATAGAGGGAATACCATTTACACACTGTGGTCGTAAACACACACTGTACAGCTGAGTTACTGTTTGAATAATGGAAAACAGTCTATATTTGCCATGTTAATGCTAATTAGTGCAACTAAAGCTTTATCTTTACTTTATTTATCTGTGTCTTTGAACAGACAAAAGATTAATCACATCAAAAAGTCAAAACTGCTTTGTGTTTTTTTTTTGTTTTTTTTTTGTTCAGTTTGTGTTTGCTAAAACAGCAAATGTGTATAAGGCTTTTTTTTTCTATTTAGATCCCATCATTTTACAGTAGGAAGAACTATTTACAAGTTTTAAACACTGGGCAGTTGCTTATCTTCCCAGGAGTAGACATCCTTTTGAGTTCACCCCAAGGTCAGACAGAAAAAAATGACAAAAAACAGCTAAGAGCTCCGTCTCAGACTCTACAGTCCTCTGTTAGTGTGTTAAAGTTCATGACAGGATAATGTCAATCTGGTTTGTTTTTAGAGGCTGCCCAAAGGAAGTCTCCTTTCTCTACTAGAAACACAACAGTTGCATTAGGCTTGTTCCACAGCCACAGGATCTGATTGCAGTCAATCAGTTGAACACAAACGCCTCTATACAACAAAGTATTGTAGAGTGTAATGGGCAGCCATCTGTCTGTTATACAGCAGGAGGAGGATGCCAAACAAAGCCACCAATCTACAACAGAATGATTGGGAAAAGACAAGAATCAAGGGGTTGCAGTAACTCAAAGTCCAGACTTTAACCTGATGGAAATGCTATGGAGGGAACATAATCCATCCATAATCTTCCGTTTATCCAAGTTTGAGACACATCTGTAACAGGTCCAGGAAGGCAACACTCTCCAGCTCCTCTTGGGGTATCCCAAGGCATTCCCAGGCCAGAAGTGGTGAATGATCCTTCCAACGGGCTCTGGGTCTGCCCCAGAGGAAAACCTCCTAAAGGACGGCAACCAGGAGGCATTAAATGCCAGTGTGGAGGAGCGGCGGCTCTCCTCCAAGCTCCCCTCAGCTGACGGAGCTCCTCACCTTCTCTCTGAGGTTGGCCGTAGGTCATACTTCTTGGTTCAGCTCCTCCTTTTACAGAGACGGGCTCTAACAAGGCTCTGATTCATCAGGGATCTAAATCAAGGGGGCAGATTAATGGATCCTTAAAATTGTAGTGCAGAAAGGAATCCTATAAACCCCAATGAACTGAAGCGTTGTTGTAAAGAAGAGTGGGTCAGAGTTCACAGTGATGGGAGAGACTGATAGATAAAAAAGAAGATGATTACTTCGAGCTATTGCTGCTGAAAGTGGTTTTATCAGCTACTAAATCATAGGGTGTAGTTCTGACACACAAAGTTTTCGTTTTGTCTTAGCTTGTGCTAAATAAATCATAGCATGTCATTTTTACTTCATGTTAAGTCCTGTTGTGAAGTAGATTTACTGTCCCAATACGTACAGATACATAAAACCTTCAAATCGAAACCACAGTCGTGCCCTTTGTTTTTAAGGAGATCACATGGTAACCAAGTAACCTCTGTTTGGTGTGAGCACGTGTATTTATGCGGCAAGACAGAAAACTGATGAGTGAGTCCGTAAACATGTTCTGATGTTTGTGTAGAAGCAGCGGTGCCTCCCTGGGTGGGCTACAACGAGGAGGAGACCATCCAGCAGCAGATCCTGGCTCTGTCCGCTGTAAGCCGAGTGTCACTGTGTGTTTCTGTCGTTTTCTGCTTCTTTAATCCGCTCTTTTTCTGAAACTGACACCTCTGGCTGCTGCTTTTAGGACAAGAGGAACTTCCTGCGGGACCCTCCAGCTGGCGTTCAGTTCCACTTCGACATGGAGCAGATGTATCCCCTGGCTTCCGTCATGCTGGAGGAAGACCAGCTCCTCAACCGCATGCGCTTCGACCTCGTCCCTAAACAGTAAGAGGTTTCCCTACGTTATGCGTGCGGCATGTTTTACAGCGGCGTCGGGAGAAATCCTTCGCTCCGCTGCCAGATCGCATCAGAGTTAGTTCAGGTCACTCGAGCCTCGTGCAATCAAAGTGTCACGTGATCTTATATCCGTCATGAAATGGGCCTGAGCTTACAGCACAAATCAGAAAAATACAGATTAAGGAGAGCCGTCCAAGAAGTTGGGGACAGCGCTGTAGATTATTAAACAATATACAAAAAAGTGTCAAATTTGTTGTTAGAAAATTAAAGGCAAATCGTTCCTTGAAGGAATGTATATCACCTCCTGCCCTTCAAGCCAGAATTTAGACTAAGATCATTTTATGGTGAGAAATTGTGGATTTGAAGCTGTTTTGAAAATAACATCTTGTGCAATACTGCAAGATGTCACCCTCGGAGTATGTGTTGTGAATAACTCTCAGATGCTACCATATTTAGCTCAATATCTGTATAATTGACTGAGCTATAGCCATTTTCCTGTTGGCTTGTGTTGATTAGCTGTGGTGGCCATCTTGATTAGGATTGACTCCAAATCATAATCAGTTGTAGACGTTCATCCAGGGAGTATTTCTTCAAAGGTTGATTACTATCTGTCTCGGGATTTATTAGATATTTTACTAACAGACAAAGAGCGTTGACTCCAACAATTAATGCTAAAGGTTAAAGTAAAGATCTTGTGGAATAAGAAGCACTTACAGTAAGTGTAAGGGTGTGATTCTTAGCTACAACAACACAACATTTCAGCTCAGTATCTGTAAAACTGACTGAGTTATAGCCGTTTTTGTGTTTTGTCGGGTCAGTTGGCTGCGGCGGCCATGTTGAATCAGGTTGACTCCAAAATTTAGTTAGTTGTTAATGTTCATCCAGTGACTGCTTTCTAAAAGTTTCATTAAAACCTGTCCAGTGGTTCATGAGATATTTCGCTAACGGCACAGAGAAACAAGCACACAAACACAAAGAGAGACACGAGCATTGACATTGTCCCGCCACCGTCCCCTTCAGTGCTGAAAATCTTCCAGTAGTGCAAACCCAACGCTTCTCTTCGCCCCCCGATGAGTTCATCCTGTTCAGAATCAGGATGGAAATGGATCCTGACGTGTTTGTGTTCAACAGAGTGAAGGAGGAGGTGTTCTGGAGGAACTACTTCTACCGGGTGTCTCTGATCAAACAGTCGGCTCAGCTCACAGCGCTGGCAGCGCAGCAGCAGCAGCAGAAGGACGGCGGGGACAGCGTGGCCGCCGTCTCACCTGATGACGTCGTCTTAAAAGGTTCGGTCGCAGCACGGAGTAAGAACAGGCTGCAGTCAGTTTAAAGCAGGGGTTAAAGATGTCAGCTTTGTTCCCCAAAATACTAAGAAACAAGACCAAAGACAAGGACATGTTTTCAATGAAGAAAAAGATTCAGAATTACAAACCTGTGAGTCGCAGAAATATATCATTTTATATTTTCAGATAATTTAGAGTTGAGTCCAGTTTCCTCGAACGCAAGATAATGAATAGTGAGCAGGCATTTTGTTTTAATCAGGATAAAATGATTCAGTAAAGTTTAATGTTCTTAATGTATTTACAAAACTGGCTCAAAAAAGAGGATTTCTGTAAACTTTTGGAGCAATAATACCTGTTTATTATTGTTGAGTTCAATACTTTTTAATGTATTTGTTGAAACATTATCCTGTCTAGGATATAATCTACCATTCTGTGTGGCTCTACAGAATGTGAAATGGCTTGAAAGTCATTTCAGAGGTCAGTGGGAAACAACTGATGTGAGGTGAAAACTAATAACAGTGTATTGTTATTTTTTATAGACATCGTCAGACCAAAAACGCCACCAGTTTCCATCAGCAACTTACAGAAGGTAATATTTCGTCACCTTCAGGCCTTTTCAAACAATCACAGCAGAACTGAAGAAGAAGAGCAGGCGCTTACCTTTTTTTTTTTTTTTTTTTTTTTTTTTTTTTTTTTTTTTTTTTTTGAAAATCTCAGCCGGCCCACGAGGAGGAAGAAGAAATATCGACGAGCCCTGGGGTATCTGAGTTTGTAAGCGATGCTTTCGACTCCACGGCCTTCAACCAGGAGGACCTGAGGAAAGAGATGGAGCAGCTGGTGCTGGACAAGAAGGACAGCGCCCCTTCCCCTGACGGTTCTTATTGGCTTTTATTCCAAATGAAGAGTTTGGGCTTTAAATACAAACTGTTCCTTTTTTTATTAACTGCATCATCTTCCCCTCACTTTGCATCCAGACGAGTCAGCAGACTGGGAAAAAGAGCTGCAGCAGGAGCTTCAGGAGTACGAGGTCGTGACCGAGGCGGACAACAAGGACGACCAGTGGGATCAGGAGATCGAGAAGATGCTCCAGGCTGAGGACAGCTAGAGAACAACCGATTGTCATCCTCAGTTTGTTATGTTGTGGTCTCAAACGGAAGACCAGTGGAAAAAGTTGGAGAAAAACGTGCAAATCGTCCTTCCTGATGATGTAATGTAGACCCAATCATAGCGCGGGTGCAGCCGCTGGAGGCAGCAGCTACAGGCAGGAAAATTAGCAACGTACTACTTTTTAAATCAGTTTTATCTACTCGTTCTTCTCCAACTTCTGTCTTTTGATGAGTAAACCTCTAGAGGGCACTCTAGTTTTATGAAGAAGGGGGTTCCGTGTGTTCTCGGAGTTTGTCTTTGGTTCCACATGGTTGGTTGTACAGTCATGTATTGATATCAGTACAGTCAAGTCAACTGTAAAGCTGTAAATAAAGAGGGTGATACTGGAGGTTACATTATCTTCATTAAAACTGCTTATCTATTTAATCACCTTTTCTGTTCATGTCAACTTTATGTGATATTGTACAAGAGCTGCAATATTGTACACGTCTGTGCTTTACTTACTTTCTTTAATAAACGTTTATGATGTTAATATGTGAGACAGCACGTCTTATGTAGCGTGGAAAGAACATGAAGACGAACGAGTGTCAACACTGATCAGTGCGGTTTCTCTAAAAAAATTTGACAAATCTACATCTATGTCAGAGACTTCAGCTCCTGTCGTAATATAAATACATAAACTGCAATAAAACCATCCTGATACTTGTGTGGACAGAGGGAAGCAAGATCTAGCTGGCTTTTAGCTAATATGAAAAGAAAAAAAAACAGAAAATACAAAGAAATACATTTTTATGTTGATACTTAAAGGGATTCCCCTGCGAAAAAAAGACCTTTGGAATCGCTGATCTGAATCTTTACAGTTAACCAAACAAGCTCATGTAGACTTTGATAAGCACACTGTGTGATACTTTGACCAATGCTTGTACTCTGTACTCATGTATCAGTCGTGCTTTATTTTTAGTTTTTAACCCTAAATTGTAAAACAGGTTATGAGTATGCAGGGTTTTTTTTTAGCAGTTTCGGTCAGGCTTTACAGATACTATATGCTAAAAGTAAATACACTTTCTTTCAGTTCTGAAACATCTATATAACTCTATGTAAAAAAACAGCATGTGGTTAGTAACTATGTGCAACTTCTAGCTACGAAAAGCTAACCCCTCGTCTACCACTCCCACAGAAATAAAAGAAGAAGTTGTAGTCAGTTTTCACAAATGCCTCATAACTGAATGTTAAATTAATCTGGGACTCTTTTTCTTTTTTACTTATTTGAACCATTCATTTGATGAAACAACCTACAGCTTAGGGCGCAAGCTTGGATTTATTGTGGATTCTCTTTAATCCTTGGCTCCCTGTGAAGTATAGAATACCATTTTCTAACAAGCAAAACTCCCAGCGACCAAAATCCATTTTCTATCAATGAGCTTGTTGTTCCATATTTCCCAGCAGAGCTCAGACTGCAGGTTTACTTGTGGTTCCTAGAGTTTCTAAAAGTAGAATGGGAGGCAGAGCCTTCAGCTCTCAGGCTCCTCTCCTGTGGATCCAGCTTCCATTTTATGGAGGCTGACATTCTGCCTACCTTTAAAACGAGGCTCAAGACTTTCCTTTTTGATAAATCCTATAGTTAGGCTTGGCTTGGGTTTCCTGAGCTATCCCCTAGTTTTGCTGCTTTATGCTTAGACTGCTGGAGTCAAGCATTATGTTTTGGTGTCTTTTCTTTTTCATCCCAGTCGATTTTAACTTCTGGGATATGCAGACAGGTTGATTAAGTCTCAAGGCAATCTTCATTTCCATTCAAACAAGAAACTAAAGTCTTAAAAAAAACAGCTGCGTTTAATGCACCAGCAACATGTTTCCGGCCAACTCTGAGGTGGAACTGAGAGCAGATCACAGAGGTGGAAGAGAAGAATGTGTCGTACAACCGAGTGAGTCAGCCAGTGTGGATGATGGTCTGCATGTTTGGCTTGTCGAAAGTCTGTAATCGTGTTAAATGAGACAAACACATAACTCTGTTCCTGCCAGCCAGGCGGCGGGCGTGCTTCAGCATGCCCCCCCCCCCCCCC
>NC_051444.1:19919035-19922372 GCF_001649575.2 Kryptolebias marmoratus
GGGTGGGGGGATGGGGGATTCCTCTTTGTTTTGTTCCTTATTCTTCTCCAGGCGCACGTCACTGCACTTCACATCACCACAGCCAGAGACCACCATCTGCTGTCCTGGAGAACTGGCAGCTATTGCCATGGTAACGCCATGGGAACAAAGCCCAGCAGAGGAGAACCCATGTGTGTGCTTTACTGGTGCTTGATGTTGGTTTAACAGTGTTTTAATAATGCATGGAGGTCAACCTCTGTGTGTGTGTCCCAGAGTAAGGCACAAATTAAATACATGGTAAGCTTTGTCTGATGCCCAGCAAACCGTGTGTGACAATTACAGCACATAATATGATGCTGGTTTGAGCATTTCTGGGGGGGGGGGGATTTTATGGCCTCTGTCCTTGCAGCAGTTAGTGTAACCTTTTTGGATGACCTCTTTGAATTTGAAACACTATAGGGTGGAGTAAAATAGTTCTTCTCTGTGTAAAATGAGTTGACAAAACACTGACGATCCCAAGAGGAAACTAATCACCATGCAGTTAAAATTTAGGTTCTGCATGACTGCCAGTGGGTGAAAAAGTCTCTTTTTTAAGTACAACCACAGCTAAATGTGGTTGCCATTTATTACTAATATATTTTAGTTTATAAATAGATTTTCTTATATGTTTTAAATTCCCCTTCTGTTTTGTTAAATTCCCTCTTTGTTTCAAGATTAGACATATTTGTTCTTTTTTTTTGCCTTGAAGTCAAGCCTTTAATAACTGGTTCTCACTTAGAGCTGGTGGAAAGCAGCAACAAACACTGCAAAGATGCAAAAATTGATTGATGTGTTCTCATCACTTATTTCTCAATTAAACATAAAGCACCATCAGATTTTCATAATGTTCTTTTTTAAAAGTGTCAAAAAGAGGGTAGTGTGCTATGGCTTTTAGTAGCAATATATCATGACAAAAAAAATGTGAGAACCTTACACATAAACAACAAAGGGGCTGTGTACAAGGTGTGAAAGATATCAAAGTGCTTGTTAAGTCAAGTAAAGCCCAACTTTCTGTGACCCATGGACACTGGCTTTTCCATTTGTCTTAATAAAAGAAACAAGTGGGAAAACTCCAAGGTGTCACAGAAGGTTGGACCTTATCCGGCTTCGCTACAACTTTATGATTTCTAAAAGTATTGTCACCAAAGGTTCAACTTAGTGTGATAATGTCAGTCACAACTTTATGAGTTGTCTGACCTTTCCAAATTTTTGCAAGCTCTTTTCATTCCTGCAAACTTTACACTTCTTATAGTTTGCACATCATAATGTAGGGATTTTATGTCCCAGTGTGTCTGTTATTTGTTTCTCTCAAATACCCCCGGGATTCAGACTGTGGACATCCAAACTCTCATTGACTTCCATTGTATCTGAGGTCAGGATTTTCTCTTCAAAACTGGAAATGAAGTCTTTTTAACATGACATGTTTCCTACCTAAAGCACTGTAGACATCAAAATTGGCCCGTCTGCCGCTCAATTATTTGGGAAAATTCAAAATTCCTGTGACACAAAAGCAAGGCGCTGCGACTCATGGGAGGAAATTGCAAACTATTGTGATTGTTGCGAGACAATTTAGAAACTCCCTTGTTAATGCTGTTTGTAATTTGTCACCAGCAGTGGTAGCAATACAAGCTTAAAACTTTAAGCATTTATTACTAAAAGATTCAAACTAATAATTAGTTCACAGATTTTTGTTGCATTTCCCCCCCAACTTAACTGTGTCCAAATGTAAAATTAGAAAAAAATAATTTTCCAAATAAAACACTTTAAGCTTACTGTAAGAGCCAGAAAGAAGAAATGAATGTCGTTCAAGTGAGCACGCAGCTTGACACTTGGGTGGTGGGTGTGTCAGTGTGGGCGTGTCTGTCACTTGATAAGATCGATGTGTTTGTGGCGTTCTGCTTGTTTTGTTGAATGAGGAAGTTGGGCACGTCGGGGTTGTCATATTTCTGTTGACCGTATTTATGGCAATTTGGATTTAATGTCACTAAACAAAGGAACCTGGTCAGTCTGTGTCAGTCTGTGAATCTGAAGCATGGATGTTTAATGGAATAAACCTGAACATGAAACGAAGAAGTGACCCGGAGAAATTCGATGAAACGCGCATCAGACAGAACATATTCCTCGACAATAGCCCAGTGCGGCCGTTAATACCATCACATCAGGCCGCACAATTACTTACCGTTATTTGTGCATGAATTCAGTTATTTGTTTGTGATTCATGTTTAAATTGAGGTACTGAAATGCTGCTTGCCTGCTCTCTCAGAAACAGGCTGTAGTTAAATTAGAAAGTTTTCTCAAGAAAAAGTCCCTTCTTGCGTTCTGAATTTGTTTACCTGGGAGGCTCCTGTGGGACTGAGAGAAGAATCAGTTAAACTTTACTTCTGCTTTTGTTGATGAAAGGGCTTTCCCCTCTCCTTGGGCCATACAAAGAGTCATCTAAAATAGATAAGATGTTGCTTTTTGTTGTTATTTTTTCATCTTTCCACAAAAAAACACCTGAAATGGTCAAAAAGTCCCTCTTTAGGTCGCCTGCAATAAAGAGGCACTGAAGCATTTTATTTTGAATACGTCATGCTTAGATTGAAATGTGAGAATGAGAAAAAAGAAAAAAAACAAGAAAGAAAATGATTCACTGGCACCGTGAGGAGTTTTTCAGGTTACTTTGTATCACTGCTCATGCTTGGGAAGGCCTCGTTCTCAGGAGGTGTGTGTTTCCCAACAAACTGTGTCCTGTTTGCACGGCTCCACTCCCAACACACATTCATGGATTTTGTGTTAACACAAACATGTTTGTTCCAAAATGCCTCCCGGGTTTGCTGGATTTGCAGAAGATTTCCCCTTAGCAGTGCTCTAACCGCTGTGTGCACGCAGAGCTCACAAAGTGCCGCGACTCATTTCCTGACAGATTGACGCTCAGGCAACATGGCCTCTGTGTCAAACGTTAGACTGAGATGGTTGATTCTTTTGACCATAACTGAAGAGTTTGACAGGAAAGCCACATTCAGTGTGGCCAACGTGACATGATATTACATGGTGCTGACGAGCATGAGTAAACATTTTCAGCTCTGCCGACCCTGGTGTCGCCAGGCCCTTAATAAATTATCTATTAAGGAAGGAGCTGAGACACTAACGGAGTCTGGTCTCGCATGGCGATGGATGATAAGACGTGTACTTGTGCAGACCTGAGACTGTTTGCAGACGCCTACTTTTTTATGGGGCGCCGTTTGTAAAGGAGCTTGTGCTAAAAATTCATGCCTAAATTTTGTCACATTTAGCTTCTGCTAAAAATTCATGCCTAAATTTTGTCACATTTAGCTTC
>NC_051444.1:19922530-19929351 GCF_001649575.2 Kryptolebias marmoratus
AGCTGTAACAATTACATGTAACTAGCTAAATGTTGTAAAAAGTGACATCAGAAAATCAACACTACATTTTTAAACAGTGTTTGAAGCTAAATGTGACAAAATTTAGGCATGAATTTTTAGCACAAGCTCCTTTACAAACGGCGCCCCATACTTTTTAACGTTCATGCTGATTCATCTTATCTGTTTTCACCTTTGTTCTTTGTCTCTCGTCAACAGATCTGCTGCTCTAAACTTCTCTGTCCTGCTAAATCTATGTCACTATATCTAACTTTGTCTCTTTTCATAATCTCCATGTGCGTGCATGGCTCTGAGTGTGCGTTTGAGACCCTCAGTGCACCTGCCGTGAGAAACAGAAGCCCCTTTATTACCCTTTTTATTCAACAGACTCACACACACATAGAACCACACACTTCCGCATACACTCAACCTCACACAGACTGTTGAGCAGCAGATAGGAGAGGGGCCAGGTGTCGGAGAGAACCACTTCCTTCTTTTAACCCTCTCCTTCACCCATTATTATTTACTTTAATATAAAACAGAGACAAACCATTAAAGTTCAGTATGTAGGAAAAATGTGTAGTGGGAGAAGTGTCCTGAGTAGTAGTAACAGCATAAATGAATAATACTTCTGCTTGCTTATTAACCTACTATGAGACATGCAGGATTGGTCTCATGCATTTTCCTTTGCTATTTGTATAAATACAACTCGAAGTTCATGTTTTATTTTTTTGTTTGTTTGCCTGTTCATTTTTTTCTTGGACAAGTTTTATTGAAGTGGTACTCTGACCATTTTGAGGTTAGGTTCTGTGGAAAAGTTATAAACAACATCTTACCTGTTGTAGCTAGCTGTGGTGCCAGGAGGCTGTTTTTAAACAATCAGAGAAACTACAAGGTCAGGACTAAGATTTCCAGCATAAGCTCCATTTGTCTAGTTTTCCGTAAACTAAATAAAATAAAGAACTAGAAACACTGTTACGTTGATTTAATCTCTTTATAAGAAATATCCCAGTAAATGTTATGGGACAGAATGTTAGAGGAGTTTTGGCAGTTAGAGCAAGAGACTAAATTTATCCATTTCTGGTGATTTTTTGCCTAAAAGGAAGGAAGCAATAATGTCTAATGGAGCTGTCTCAGTTCTCTTTTGCAGCTGTCCGCGTAAAACTCCCTTTCAACGATTCGGTTTGGTACCTTTTCTGTTGATTCTCCAGTTTAATGGAAAAGATTACCAGCAGTGCTTGCTTTTCTTGTGACAACATCCAAAGTGTTTGCGAACTCAAGCTGCAGTCTATGGTAAATGAGGAGAAAACCATTCAAATGTCAACTGCTTGTGGCATTGAAGTGGTAGATGTTTCTGCTTTCCTCCACTATTTATCAGCAAAACAATCTAAACCTGTCGCTATAAAGGCATTCAGATGGTACAATTCTCTGTTAATATACCCATAGAATGGCTGACAGGTCTCTCAAACTGTTCAGGCAAGGAGTGCCCTAAGGAGTTCTTAAATACCACTTGGGACTCATTTGCAGCATCTTGATTTGACCTTTAGCCTAGGAGAGCTACATAGAAAATGCCCTTTACATTAAGCAATTTAAATCTATATAAACCCAGTTACAGGGGATTAGAAGAAGTGATAGCAATGCCTAATGTAATAAAGCACTCCAGGTCAGTAACAATTACATCACGTGATTGTTCTGTCATTAAAGAAAGAAAATTAGATATTTGTCTTCTGTCTGGACTGTGAGCTGTTCTCCAAAGTAAAATGACTGATTCCACTTTCACTTATCCTCCCGGCCTCTTTCGGCTCCCATTTCCATTCATACCTTTGTCTATCTGTCTGTCTGTCTGTCTGACACCTTGTCGCTTTGACAGCTGGCAAACGAGCAGAAGACAGGACAAAAATACCGGAAACAGCTCGCTGATTCAAAATAAGAGCTCAAAGTAAAACTGATTTGGCGTACTTAAACTAATTGTCAAGAAAATAAAATGTGAAAAAAGAAAAAATCCCGGTTTTCTCCTAAATGTTATTTTTTATTGATTTTATTGTGCAAGTTTTTTTAATTTGTGTTTTAAATTCATTTCAGTTCACCTGCGTTGCTTTTATGTTTTAAATTTTGTTCGGCACTTTGGACAACATAAGTTTTTTTTTAAATCTATTGCAGAAATGGACTTTGCCTATGACGTCAGACACTGGACAGATGTTATTTGGTGTTTAGTGCTCGTGTTCACTTTCGAGCAATGTGAAACGCTTTCGAATAAACTGAAAATATTCGGTTCAAGATTTCAGACGGTTCGCCGGCTCAGAATGCTTTATTTTGAAAGTCACACAGGAAGCAGTTAATGTTTACTGACGCCATCTTGTCTTCCCCGCCGCTTGTAAGCGTCTGAGACGGTGGTTCTCCCGACGTCTTCAGTTGAACGCTCCGCACGCGCGTCTCGTTTCTCAGACTTTTGACTCTTTTTTTTTTTTCATTTTTCTGGGGACAAAATTTCAAAGACACGAAATTGATTTAACCTACAAGCGAATTAAGCTTTTTTCTTTGCTCTGGTCTGCCTGACTCGCCTTTATATCATAGGCTGGAATTTAAACAAATTGAGTTTTCTCCGCGGTGTGTGGCGTGAAGGCATCTTTTCTTTTAGTTTTAGTTTTTTCCGTGGCTTCGTTCGGCTCCACGCTGCGGGTGAAAGTTGTACCTGCAGGCTCTGAGCTTCAGAAAGTCCAGGTGGACGGAAAAAGGACCCCGAGGACGAGGCAGCAGGTGAGCCTCCGCACCATGAAAACAACCTTCTTACTGTAACTTAGCTAGGCTAATGTTTTATTGTGCTATAAATAGCCCTTTGGAGGGGATTTGATACCCATTAGCAGCTCTGTCATAGATATTTTGACGTAGTAAAATAGCTTCTAGTGTTAAATAAGTACAATTTATAGCTAAAACGTGTCGGATTTAAGACCAGGAAAGCCCTTAACTTATGCATATTTCTCACCATTTTGAAGTTGTATATTGGTATATTGTTGTGGAAAATCCGGTGTTGCAACCCTGTTTATGTTAAGGCACAGTAGGCCTGCAAATAACATTTTCTTGCATATTCAGCATGGTTATCTCTGCTCCTACATTTGTCTTCCTTTGTCTCCAGTGGCAGGTTTGTTTTAAGCCCTGTGCATCCTTTTTTTTCCTCCTCCGCAACCCCAACCACCCCAAACATCACCTCCAAACACAGCCTGTGTTTGGAGGTGATGTTTGGGGTGGTTCAAAGGCAGGGATCGGGCACTTTACAGTAGTGTCAGCCTGATCTCTGCACAGCTGTAGCATGTGGTTTCCTGAGTGTGTGGAGGTGCAGAATCAAAAGACTTCACTCACAGGGTAAAAAGAAAAAAAAAGAAAAGCGAAAGGTTTAATACAAGGGCAATGGCACAGTTTGAAGGCTGTCACACGCAGATCAGAAACTGAAAGTCGACACAAAGATTTTTTGTTTTTTTCTTTTTCTTTTTGAAAAGCCCTGTGTCTTGAAATGCAAACATCGCAACGCAGAAGTGACTCATTGCAGAATACCCCTCTGCTTTGTGCTGACTTCATTTATCATAATGAGGAAAAGAAAGCCCTTGATGGCAGACTAAAACCTTGTGACCTACTACACCTAGAGACACGCTGGGGGTGGTCGACGCCTGATAATAGTCTGCCTATTGTCCGCGCACGTGTGTGTGTGTGCGGCTTTATTGATTTATTCATAACCCCAAAAGAGATATCTGCAGCATTCCACCTGCTCCTTCAATTTCCTCACAGGAGACATGGAGATTCATAAAAAAAAGGAGCACAGAGACACATGTGCAGGCGTGCACAGCGCATCACTATAGAGCTATCACAAAGAATGCAGCTTAGGGAGCATTCCACATCACTCCTATTAGCTCTAGTAGCGTCTCACTGGACATTTGTTGTTGTTTTTGTTGTTCAAAAGGTTATTTCTGCTTTTTCACAGCTGGGCTGGGTTTTATTTTAAGAGTTTGTGAAAAGATGTGAAAGGAGATTAAGAACGCTTTCAGAAGTCTCACTTCAGGACTTTTCTCAGCGTACCGTATTTTTTGCACGTGAAGACAGCAGCAGCTACAGGAAGACACTCGCCTATTGATTACGTTTTTTGGCACTAGAAAACCAACATGTTGTTGTCTTAAAATCACGTTGGCAGACGCGGACGACACCGCAGCACAGTGCTGTCTTCTCTGGCAGCAGTACCTCTGGCCTTTTATAAACGAGGCAAATGTGTTTTGTCAGGAGAGAATGTGAGAAGAACGTGTGACTCTTGTTGGACAGAAAACTGTAGATGTGATCGTACTTTTACTGTAAGCAAGTAAACCGAGTTTTGGTTTTTAAGCTTCACCATCCTCACCTTTCATGTTGTACAGACGGTCGGAGGAGTCTGTACGTGTACGTGTTGGGTTTTCAACAGCCCCCCCCCCAATCAGCCAGTGATCTTTGACTCTTATTCACGCTCGCTGTCACTTCATCCCTAAAGCAGCTTTTGTTCTTCGGATTACTTCTTCCCGGCACATTCTTTTCTGCTCCACTCTGCTGCTTGTGGAGGAGTGGAAGAAACGGAGACGGAAAAGCTGCTGAAGCTCCATTCTGTACACTGCGAGCCCCCCCTCCACACACACACACCCACCCACCCCCTGCCGCTGATCTGTCAGTTCGGCTTTGGCGACGGCTGAACCTGAACTGCGCCACGGCTGGTTTTGAGACAGACATGTCACACATCAAACACCGGTTTCACGTCCTCTGGAAATTTTAAGGGTTTCTTTCAGGTGAGGAGTCAGAAAAGCGGTCAGACTGCTGCAACAGCAGGATGTGGTCATTTCAAGGCAAGATGTTAAAAACAGAATTGCTGTATTGCATGGTTTAAAACCAAAGCTGAAGCTGCAGGTTAGCTGATCATATGCTTATAGATTCCTTTGCTCAGTCGGATGTAATCACATGGCAGTAATGATGCATTTTCTGTAAAATGTGTGCCAGCATGTGACTTCTGCTCTGTGGTTTGTGGTCGTGTTGGTCATATTACAGACATTTCTCAAAAGGTCTGAGTTTCCACAGACTGAAAGCACAACAGTTTTGGGCCTTTGTGTCAGGCTCACAGTGGCTACAACTAAGTACTTGGCTGTCACACATTTCCTTTGTGCACAGAAGGAAAGCAAAAATGGATCAGATCCAAAGGGGCTTGATGTGCTGTTGGGCATGGAAGTATTATACTGAGACTATCATAATGAACAGCTACAGAAGCCGTTAGGGGGGCTCAAGGGCCACGTCATAAATTAGGTTTGTACTGTATGTCAGGTATTGGACTGTGCTCCTGTTCAAGACTTTTGACAGGGTCCTTGCGTTTTCTGTCAGTGACAGCAGGGTTCAGTTTAAGGTGGCTAGTTTGTACATACAGACTATACTGCGTATAAGAACTAAAGGGTACTTCAAGACGTGGCACACATCCTCCAGGATGCTGATAATATCACAATCTGTTAACGGTTTTGCCACACACACAGTTACTGTTCGGCAATCCTGGAGCCGAAGGAATGCAAAAATGCTTGTAATCTTGTAACAATCTGTCACTACTTGTTCCATTCACCATTGTTCAGGATTTTATTGTCTTTTAGTTTTATCTGTCGTGTTTCTCTCATATGCGGTACCCTCGTGAGTTCAGTAACAATGGATTAATGATGCTGCGAGCAGGAAAATCCATTTAGCGCGTCCTATTTTGTCAGTTCATAACGTCAGTATTTGCTTCCACTGCCTCAATTATGAAGTGGCACAAAGACGAGGCAAATATAGTCGACCCAGTCAATAATATTTCACTTCTAAAACAGAACTTCATAACCCAAATGATTCCCTTTTACTCTTGTTGTTTGCAACAACAGCAAAAGAAAAACAAAAAACAAAAACAGATGTGTGTTTCAAACACACAACTAACCACATTTTTAAACTTTCTGATTTCCTGAGTCTTTTCACATTCTGACAGACTGTAGATGTTTAGGGACTGAAGTTCTCCAGTTCTACATTTAGTCACTTTTGTTTTGAAGTCTGATGCAATCTTGCACAAAATGACTTATTCCTGTTTGGAGAGGCCGTTAGAGCATTAATGCTCTTTTTTTATGCAGCACATATCACCGATTATCTGGTAACAAGGTCACATTTAAGAAACTCTTCATTGAGCCTTCTCAGTGTGTGGCTGCCATCATTTCTGGATTTGTATAAACTTTGTGAATACATTGACACGCTGAACAGCATTTCCTTTGTACCCGTGTCTGTGAATAATGGTAAAATTCAATTAGCTGACTGCAAGACATATAATGTCAACTGACAGTCTTCACATCTGCTCTAATTGTGGTTTGATAGAAACCACAATGAAACTTGACAGCTACCTTTGTAGTAAAATACAAGGGAGTTTTGATAGCTGCAGCCTCATTATCAGCATATTAGAAGAGCCGTGGTGTGACAGTGTCTTTGAGTGGTTTTAGTTTCTTACAGTGGTACGCAACACAAGTAGCATCTTGTCATTCTCTAATTAGTGGATAGTTAGATATAGTATGGTATGTTCAGTACTTCTGTAATATATGGAAGGTGAAGTGCCTCCATATATACCCTTAGATAGCCTACACATCTCTGAGTGAAGAATCTGTACCCATATTGTGTGTCATCAGTGTTTTGGCTGCCCGTCCACCGAGTCAGATTTACTACAAAATGTAAAGATGATGACAGTAAATGAGTCATACCCCTATATGACAACAAAGAAGGGGACGATTTACTGGAAAGCCCGAAGCATCAGGTGCTAGGGGTGGGGGTGG
>NC_051444.1:19929366-20002511 GCF_001649575.2 Kryptolebias marmoratus
GTGGGGGTGGGGGTGGGGGGGGAAATCAGAGAGTCTGGTGTTGCTTGTCTGAACATGAATTCACTCACTCAAAACATAAATCTATCATCTCGGGGAACTAGTGAAGTGTTAAAGTTTCAATTTCAGAATGAGTGTGTGGATGGCCTGAGAAACTCAAGAGATTCTGCATTTGCAGCATGTGAGAGCGTGATCTCCCGTTTCCCATGGCCATGCACGCATGCATTTTAGTGCCTGTCGTTTTCACACACAAGAGCTGGGAGGTGAAAGAAAAGGGGAAATTCTTGTGCCGAGTTGATGCCTGGCTCCTGTTGAGGGACAATAGAGTGGGTGTGGGAGTAAAAAAAAACCCAATAAAAAAACCGTTGGTAGCTGACAGATTGTGCCAATTCGGCAAGTTCACTGGTGTGTTTGATGTTAGAATATAAAGGTATAAACCAAGAAAGAGCAAATAATTGCTCTTTGATCATATCTTATGCACATAAAATGAAGTGTTTTCCGGTTCTCAGAAGGAAGGTTTCGATTTTAAGCAGGATAAGTGAATTTGCAGTCAATTCTTGAACTGGGACGTTACACATTTTAAAGCACTTCATCTGTTATTATGGATCCACACACACCGAAAGGTTTTGTGTTGATGACAGGGGCCATTTTTTGCCTTTTCCCGAACTTGTTGTGTATCAACACTGTGTTCACAGTTGTAGCGAGCTGTCAGTGGGTGGGAGCCACACTGCTGTATTGTTTTCCTGTGAAAGCTGAGATCCTCTTTGCTGATACACAGCATGCAAAGAAATGCAAGGAGCGCTGTTTGGCCACTGCTGACACTTGTCGTCATGATGCTGTGTGTGCATTCATCCCTGTTACACACAAACCGTGTGCTGTTATCACCCCAACACCACTTCTGTAGGCCTGGTCAAAAATGAGCTCTTTTAGATATTTAAAGTTTGCAGCTACTGTGAAACCTAATGTAGGTTCTCTTTTTTACACATATAATTTCACACTTGAAAACAGAGTGAAGACGCTCCATCTTAAATACAGTACATCTGTATGATGTGTCTGTTTTGTTTTATTTAAGGAAACAAGATGAATTTTAATCCTACTGTTCGATGTAGTATACAAGATTATAGCTACAAGCTTATTCACATGTGCAGTAGTTTCTTGGTAGGTCAAAGCTCCACCAACATACAAAGAAAACACAACTTGGTAAGGAAGTTGGAATTAAAGACCTACCAGTCCTTGAAGTATAGCATATCACCTGCTGCCTTTCATAGTTTTAGACTAAGATCATCTCATATTGAGAAATGGCAGAGTTATAGCCTGTTTTGTCGAACCTTGAAACTAATATTGTGCGCAATCTCATCCAATATTATATCTCGTGTGATCTCACATAATTTGTTGGAGTATGTGTTGTAAATCAGCAGTCCCCAACCTTTTTAGCTCCACAGACAGGTTCATTATCAGTATTTTCATGGCCTTTAAAGGTGTGGCGGATAAATTCAACAAAATCAAATGAGACAACCGGCATGAAAACGGGATTATTTTTTAAAAACATAATAAACGTAAATCCAATGTGGGCTCGCAGCTTTGTTAGCTGCGTCCTGGTATTGCGTTATCAACATGAATAACAGCCTCTCCTCCCCCTGATGTTCTCTGGTCAATATGTCGATATTTAAACATGTCCTTTAAAATAAGATCCACCACAAATATAAAGTGCACAAAGAATACAACTCACCATAACGCCGGATCAGTGGAGCCCTTTGCCTGTTTCTCAGTAACCAGGCAGTCCCATTTAGGGCTTCCAGAAACGTTTGTTTTTTACTCATCTTGCTGCTTGTAGGTTTGTTTTTAGCTGTAACATATCACGTGAACTAGATAAGCATTTTGACACGCATCAAGAGTGAGTCATAGATGGATGTAGTGGAGAGAATGTGGTCAGTTTTCAAAATAAATGTTGTTTAGACTCCAAAAATAAAAAAACGGAAATACTGTAAATTAATTATTCTTTCTCGGCGGCCCGGTACCAAATGACCCACGGACCGGTGTTGTAAATGTTTCTTAGCTACCACCACACCAGATTTTAGCACAATATCTGTAAAATACACTGTAGAATATGCATTTAACTAAACTTTTAATTTCTAGAGTAATTTGGTTTAGTGACTTGTTATATCCATACGCAGCATGTAAATATTTGCGTTCCCTCAGTGTCTGATCTATATTAGCATTTCTGTGATGCTTAAAAGATTCTCAGTTTGTGATTCCAGTTGAAATCGGCAAAGCGTTCAACAACAACCAGCTTACCAATGGCATGTTACAGTAATGCGTCGAACAATAACCCCAGTCAAGAATCAAAGTGAGCTGAACTGATATCATCGAGTCCTGGAAACTCTGCTTACTGCTGACAGGACGTAAACAGCCACACACACCCTCACACTTCCTTCTTCTCCGAAGCATTTTTCTAAAGCTGTGAGCACAACTTACATACACCAATGCAATTTTTTTCATGAATTACAGTAGTTATTTTGGCAACTTCTACAGAGGTCAGCTCAGATTCTCTGAAGGTGTAAAGCACAGCACAAGTGGACAGTATTTTATTTCTTCTATTGCCCATAAACATAAAGTCTGACAGTAATAATTGTCCACTTGAAATCCAGGATCTGTCACTTGGATTAAAGGAAGAGTTGAATAAAAAACTTTTGCCTTAAGGATTGCTTGTAGTCGAGTGACACAGATGACTTGATGAATCGTTTCAGCCCTAAATAAAATAATAGCTCTGAAAGCTTTTCGTGACAAGTTTCATTAGCGGTGCTTCATTGATATTTGTTGATTGGATCTCTCTGTGAGGGGTATGATAGGAAGACGGTCATTGTAAACACCAAGTTGTTGTTTAAATTTTCTTCCAAAATGGTTTTCAGCCACAAACCAGGATGGTTTTTTAAATCTAACCATCTTTCATCTTTCAAATGAATTAAATATCGGTCAAACCAATACACCACCACCGCAAGTTTCTGTTGTTTTTATGGTTTTAGACAGCAGCTATTATAATCCCACTGCAGCTTGACTTATGTGATGAGTTTAGTAGTGATGAGTATTACCCAATAAACATAAACTCATATTTATAGATTGCAGAGCAATAGTATTTTGTGTAATCATTTGTTCTAAATGTCTTATTATTTAGCCTTTTCTTTAGCATTTTGACTTATAAAAATTAAAATTTATCAACTGCCTGTGTTGTGTAACAAACAGCCTTTTCAGCCATTACTTGTACTAAGTCACACTGTAACATGTCACTTAAATTATGATAAAGGGAAATGAGGAAACCACAAAGTTGAACTGTGAGAAGTACTGGGGTTGCAGTTTCACATAATTCTGTGTATTCAGCTGAGGTGTGAAGTTGCCTGAGTGATAACAAATAAATATGTAAACTGAGACAAAAATATCAAGACGATCGTAGAGGAGACCATAGTTTTCTAGAGCTTAAAACTGACACAGACAAATTGTTTATTTGAAAAAAAAACAGTTCAATAAAGTCCAATAAAAATATCCCAAAGGTTGCCAGTGCTTTATTTAACACAAAAACCAGGTTTATGAATGAGGAAAATGTCAAAGTTCTAAAACAGGATTAAGGACTGTTTCTCATGTTTAATCACAAAACAGTTTGTTTATAATAATAAAGGTGCTACATTTTGTCATGACAAATAGCACACATTTAGCGCATTATATATATTCTAAGGTATAATCTAGGAATGACCTACAAACCAGCGAAGATGTTCTTTTGTTCTTTTGGCGGCTTCCTTCCTGCGGCCTTATGAACGGTGAATAAGTCTGAGGTGGAAGAACAGTCTGAAAGCTGATACTTCAGGGCAAGTGTGGGTGAACGAAGAAAGGCCCAACTTCCTCAGCACAGGACTGCTTTATTGACAACTTTGATCCAAACAGGATCTTCGTCAGGTCATCCATGTTAGTTTTTGCAGCCTGGTACCTTCACCTGTGATGCGCACGCAACTTTCTTCTTGAGTCGGACGTGGAAACGTCAACTTGTCTGTATTGTTTAACACTGTTGCATGTTTGTATTTGTCTCCTGACTACCAGTTGTTCAGTTTTGTCCTCTGTGGGGAGTTTTTGTAAACTTGAATGTCTCCCACCCACTGCATACTACAGAATTGACTTCTTTTGCTATTTACAGAGGACATTTGGGGCTTTTCAAATGTAAAGGGGTGGGGCTTTGATGCTGTACAAACATTGGGAATTTAAAAAAAAAATGTGATTGGACAATATTTTTTCCCTGGTAGTCAGGAGGTTAGGTTTCACGTATCGAGATTCTCTCAGCGTACGTATCTGTAAAAAGCTGTGTTTGGTATTTTTCATCTCTGTCACTTTTTAGGTCTTTTTTTTCTTTCAGACTGTGTGTTTGTGCTTTATCTGTGGTTGACATTGTTCCTGTTTGTCTTGTGAAGTTAAGATCTGTGAATGTTTTTGTTTCCTTCCAAAGTCACCGTCTACATGTCTTTGCTCAAAGCGCTCAAAGTCACGCTAGATGTACAAGAACCCCACGCACTCACAGTTCATCGTACGGGTTTGACGAAGCTGTCAATTTTGTCCTCAAATGGGAAGTCAGTAACACTTTGTAGTCTGAGTTTGGTAATCCGTCTGGGAGCTGTCATCTTTAGCTGAAACTGAAAATGACAAGTGTCTGTGTGTTAATTTGCACATCTGTTGGGTGACTCACCATTCTCAGCAATTCTAATTAGGTGGTGTTTTTAAGGAACCTAAATTTGGTACTTTTTTTCTTTTGCTGTCCTGTCTCACTTATTTGTAAAGGAGACTCGTTTGTGATGACTGACATGATTTCTGAAGGTCTTGATGAAATGTTTGTGACACGCTTGGATAAAAACCAAAAAAATACAGCATATCGACAGCACCACAGTCCCCTTATATAGTCATCTTCTCTGCAGGTGATTTTAGTGGTTGTAAGCAGACAGTCTCCCCACCGTCAGACACCGTCTGTATGCAGTAAGAGGGTCATCCTGCTGCAGAGTGGTGGAAAGAGTGAGCTGCTGGTCCTGTGTTCACATGGCCGTTAAAGGAAAGGACTGTTACCATTGATAAGAGCGCATAAGGGTCCTTGTGTGTATTTTGAGCCTGAACTCATTTGTATTCATTGATAAGGGAGTACAGATAACACACCAGGCAGCTGGATAAGAATAGTATCATTAAAAAAATGTTTTATTATGTCAGACTGGGGGATTTTTTGTGTTTTTTTTGCAGTAAGTGTGTCTGCACAAAGTGACAGTTTGAAAGATAGGCTGCAGATTTGTTGAAATTTCCCTTTTATATTTACAAAAATGCTCACTGTTGTTTGTTTTTTGTTTCTTTAATCTTGTGGTTGATGAGCTTCTGGTATCAGTTTGAGTTTGATCATGTCTCTGTACATGCAGAAAGAAATTATAATTTGTTCCTGTTTTCCACCGCATTTCATTTTTTTCGCTTGTCTTTGTCAGAGAATAAAGAGAAGCAGAACATGGAGGCCCGACTGACGGATCGTCTAATGACTGCATTCTTCATCATCATCATCCTCTCGACTGGTAGGATAACCACACTGAAACCCCAATTTGTTTTATTTGCCGGTCTGTTTTGCTCAAGTGTGCAGCTCCACCATGTGCATATTATATGATAAAAAATTTAAAACCTAAAATATTTTTTAAAGTTTTAATCCCACGATTAAGCAGTCCTCACTTTCTGTGTCCAGGACTATAAAGGAACCACAAAATGAATTCTTCCTCTCATGCCTGCTTTATGCCAGCAGTCATCAGTTTTCTTACAGCTGGACTAAACAAATAAACCTATAATACAGTATATGACAGTGAAAAAAACCTATACAACAAAATTATAAACTTATGGAACTGTTGCATGTTTTTTTTTACATATTAATATAGTAACAGCACATATGGTTTTGCTCTAAGTTTTATCATTACTGTGACAACTGAGTGAACTGAGGCAATAATTTGTTTTTTCTCAACAAGAAACGAAAGCCATTTTCTCATAATGACAGAGCTTAAATGAAATGAAAGAGACAGGTGTGAGCTGGCATAAGTACAGCTGTCACAGTCATGGATTTATAGTTGTCACTTGTGCAATCAGCAGTCTCAAACTTTATTTCTCTATACTCATTTAAATTGAGGACAGTTCAAGAGTTAACGTTCCACGTTAAAACAATGCCACTGAAGCTTTCTGCAGAAGTTATTCAGCGAGAAGCTAATTTGCAAACCTAGTCTTTTGTTAAGCTTTTTGAATGAAACAATTTAAATCTCTAAAACTGTCAGTTCAAAAAGGAAAACTACACACGTGAAATCAACAATAAAACAGTTCATTCCACAAATATAACTCACCTGTTCAGACTAGGATACCCCAGTTGACCTTTCTGCATGTCACACCGCAAACACTTATAATCTTTACACTTAACCTTTGTTTGGGCAGAAACGTTATTATAGCTTTCACGAATTTCACTTAAACCAGACCTGTGTCTTATTTCAACAGGCTCATGTGAAAACGACCTTTTCCTGAAATTTTGTGGTATCTGGCACCATGGCAAGAACCCGCTGAGCCTGAACGTCGGGCTCTCGACAGGCTGCTCCAAGTTCTTTGTTTCAGCCAACGAGAGCTCTCTGTCCATCAACGGGAACATCACCTCCCAGTGTAGGAGGTTTGACGTAATTCCTCTTAAGAGATATAAACTCGATTCAGAGAAAGACATCCACTTCTGTGTGCACTGGGAGCCGATGCTGGATCAGCTGATGCTTCAGGTGAATCAAAAAAAAGATGTTTGTTGAATAATATGATTGCTTTGTGTAATAAATCCTCCGCTTTTAGATGTAAAATCTGATGAAACTCAGATCTTGCTCTTTTATTTGTCTTGCATTATCTTGCTGAGAAGCTTGAAAGTGAAAGAAAATTTAAATAAATCTATTGACTTTTTTTAAAATGTGGAAACAAGCAGCTTTAAAGTGTTTATTTTCTTCTATCTTAGCAACTTATAGAGAAACACCAGTGTATTTTACTAAAATGCATTTAGGTTAAAAAAACGCAACGTAAGTGAGTTTTATTGTTGCAAAGTATTATCAACGTTTGTTTGGTTTATATGTCTTGTTGAACAGCTGGGAGACATGAACTTCATTCTGTGCAAGCCTTCAAGTTCACCTGCGTCCTGCTGCACCGATCTGTCTGATGACACCAGAGAACCGAATGCATCGTACGGCATCTTCAACGGAATGATCAAAGGCGATCTCGTCCAATCTCAAACAATCACAGGCTACAACTTCAAAGGAGCGGAGACCCCGTGCAGTAAGGAAGAATGGATTTTATTTATTGAACTCGCATTAATGGGCTAAAATTAGCAAGAAAGAAAAATTTAAAGAACCCAAAACAAACTCTTGATAATTAAAAAAAAAGAAAATGATGGAGTAGATCCAATCAGTTTGTGTTTAACTCAGTGTAAACCTTAAAACTCTAAGAAGACATAATGCACTTTATTTACATTTTCTCCCCATTTCTCTTTTTACAGAAGAACTGTGTGAACAAGCAAAGCAGAAAGGCAGCGACTGGTAATTTCTCTCCCACTCTGCCACATTCACAGCAGAAGTCTCACTACAGGAGTGTTTTTGACAACACCCTTCCTCATTCCTCTTTGACTCGACAGCTAAGACCACTGCTCTGAATGATAACATCGTCAAATACACAACTTCAGGGTTAACTTGAAACCAAAAATAGCTTTGCTTTTTCTTGGAGTTTTTGTTTAACCTGAAATTATCGTTGTGTGTGTGTGTTTCTGTGCGTTTCCTCTGCTGTTGCAGGACTAAAAGCTTCGAGCTTCCCTGCGCTGAAAAATCCGAGAGTGAGATGGAGAAAGGTTTCAGCGGCACTAATGTCACATCCGATGTAAGGCAAAACACACAATTACAGTAAAACAACACACATTCTCAAAGATTCCTAAAATATTGGTTGTAGGATACTAATGGAGGAAAAGGTTAATTTTCACAACTTTATTTAAATATGGTAATTAATTAAATAATAATGGAATAATTGGAGTGATGATGTAGAATGGTCTTTACAAAGTCTTGGCGTCGTCTTCAGGAGCGTATAAAGAAAGCAGTGAGGTCCCTTTTGCATGTGGGTGAGCATGTTTTTTTGCAGTCAGATATTTTTTTGTTTCACGCTCATTTTGCTCCAGAAGCATTTTCTGCACAACTCTCACCCAAAATGCAATTCAGTGTTGCTAATTAATGCAGCCAAATGCTGACATGATAGATTGCAAAGCCTTAACCCAGATGTTATTTGTCGTTTCATGGGAACGGTTACCATTTTGTGTTTGTGTTCCTGACAGTAATGTCAGGCAGGTTATTCAGTAATACTGTGACTAAACTGGTTTTGTTTTGTTTCAACTTGCCCACGTCTTCCTAAAACACTCAAAAAGTAGCGGCATTAGGCGTTCGTCGCGTGCAAAGACTTTGTCCAGCATCCCACACATCAGACCAGTCACAACATTTTACCGACGATACTGCTACACGGTCTTTAGCTTTTCAACTGTATTGTCAGGGATGGTGTTTGGCCTCTGAAGCTGTGTTTCCCTTTTTTTTTTTTTTTTATTCAGGCACTTATTTTGTTAAAGGTTTTAAACATGGGAGGAAACGCTCTTTCATGTCGAGGGCAGTGGTGATTGAGTAGAGAAAAATAGGTGAGAGGTTAGCCACATAAAAGTGAAAAAGTGCCGCGTTTTACTCACAAGTAGAGGATGGAAATAGAATGCTTACATTTTCTACCAGACCGCCTTAAAATAAAGTCAGTCAAGGAAGCACCCAGCAATCTCCAAGTGCTGCAGATCTACTCATTATATCTGCGTGTGCTGTGGGGGTTGTGATGCTCTGTCACAAACACAGCTGCAGGGTGGTACAAGTTGACTCTTTAAAAACCTTTTCATTTCATTTTGATAGAAAAATGGGTTTAATGTGTTTTACTTGTTTTCTTTTTTTTTATGCTTTCAGTATTTCCACTCTGCGCCCACGGTGTACGTTCCCCCTGCTGTGAAACCAGACACGACGATGAAGAGCAAAGTGGTCATCACTTTCTACAAAAACAACTCCCTGTTCCAGGTGAGTTGCTGTTTGCTCTCAGTCTCTGCGGGAGGCACTGAAGGGGTCTCGTGGCACCGCAGTTCCTTTCCACACACAATGCGCCTCCACGTGCGAACATGTAAGATGTAGCACCGGAGAAGACGTTAAAAGTGTCTGCGTGTGCGTGTTGCAGGAGGGGTTTAAGACGTCTAACCTTCTCAACGACGTGGTAGAAGTCACGGTGGAGAATGAGGTCATCGTCGATCTTCCCAAGCCAATAAGGATGAACTTTCCCCATGATGTCATACCTGTAAGTTTGTCTTGTTTTGGTCATCGGTGTCAGCTGGACCTGTGTTCTCTTCATGCACACAAACAAACATTCCTGTTCGTGTGAAATTTCAACAAGCACTTATATTTGCTGGTCCATGTTGCGATTTCCAAAGAAACGCATTGTTTTCTTTACCTCACTGATGGGGTTTTGTTGTACATTTGGTAAAATTGTGGTCAGTCTTTGTGCAGTTGGTTCTTTTTTTTGTCACGTCTGTTCAGTTTTGTCACACACAGCATTTCTTTTGGCTGAACACATTTAAAAGAGGGAACACAAATGAAGTTTGAGCACACGCGAACAATTTAACAAAGACTGAGATTTGTTTAAAGAGAACCATATGTACCTGGTGCTTTAGCAAGAAGAAGTCATTTGTATGTAGCTCCTGAGATATCAAATACGAGTTGTGCAGACGTTTAAAAAAAAAAGACAAAAAATCCTCCTTTGACGTCTCATTGTCTCCGTCAGAGAACCTAAAGAAACCACACATCAGTTTCTTTTCTGCCCTCAAATTATGCAAGAACAGAACGTGCTCACTCGATATCTATGGCAGCCGGTTGCATGTCTCTGCAGCGCACACAGCCACACATTAAACCACCTTTCGCGTCTTTACTTTCAACGTTTTCGTGTGACGCACAGCATGTCGGCTTGTTTTGCATTTAGGATGCAGTTTGCAGTGGCAGCACTTTCAGTCACAAACAATCAAAGTTACTAAAAGTTTGCTTGCACGAATAAATTCTGCATCTTCCTCTCTGTTTCAGAAAAACCACGCCAGGCAGTGTGTTTCATGGGACACTCGGAAAGGTCGGAGCCCTCCCAGATAAAAGATGAACGTTTTCGTGCAATCTGTGTTTTATTCACCTCGGAAATATTTGTCACACTTGTTTAAACGTTGTTTTTTTTTTTTTTTTGTGCAGATCCATGGGCTGTGAATTGGTTGCCGGATGGATGTGAGACTCAAACGAAAGGAGCAAAACACACAGAGTGTCTGTGTAACCACCTGACTTACTTCAGTGTGCTGGTGGTGAGAGATGCCGCAGATATGCTGTTTAAACACAAACACACACACACACACACACACAGTAATAATAATAATAATAAACAGAGGTGCAATATTATTACTGAAAAAATCCAAAATACATCAAAATGGATTTACAGATAGTTTCATATTTCTGTGCACGGAGTTCTTGTTCTCATTTCTTCGTCTTCTCTGGCAGCACCCAAACCTTCGACCAGTGCGCCACCTGCTGGCTCTCACAGCCATTTCATCTCTGGGCTGTGCTTTGTCCTTTATCAGCTGCATCGCTCTGATCGTTTTTTTCTGGAGAAACAGGTGAAACAATCTTTGTGAGGATTTCTATTCTGTTTCCAATTAATTTCCTCCCTCCTAACCAGCCCATTCCTCCTCCACTCTGCTCTCAGGAGGCGATCGAAGGAGCAGTCCTTATCCATCCACGTGGGCTTAGCCGTGTCCCTGGCCTTCCTCAGTCTGCTCTTTTTCTTGACTGCGGTCTTGGCTAATGTGGTAGGGGAGCGTGTGTGCGTCTGGGTGGGGGCCTTACTCCACTACGCCACGCTCAGCTCCCTCACCTGGATGGGGATACAGGTGTTCCACACCTTCTGGTTGGTCTACGTGGTCTTCAGACCCTCCCCCAAGCCCTACATGTGGTACCTGATCGGCTTTGGTGAGTGTGCAAATCCGTCCATCTGAAAATGTTTCTTATGATACGTTAAAGGAAGTCCATTATGTGAGCCTTGATTGTTCCCTCCCCAGGTCTCCCACTGGTTCCTGTCGTTATCCTGGCTGCAGTGGGAGGTTTTTATGGAATGACACAGGTGGTACCAGAAGATGATGTTGCCAATCCTTATCGCATGTAAGCTCTGCCGATTCTTAATAACATGAAGACGGGTAATGGGTTGCAAAAGTATTCACCCCTTTGGCGTTTAATGTGGGAGAATCACTTGGTCTTTTTTTTTTTTTTATTGTTATGTTTGTTTTCTGCAGGTGCTGGTTGAAAACTGACACCGAGTCTGACAAGACCTTTCTGGCTATCTGCCTCACCAACATGACAGCCGTGGCCGTCCTCGTCATATCGGGGGCTTTGATGCTCTTCGTCGTTTACCGTGAGATCCGCACCAGGGATGAATGGCAGCAGAAACGTGTGGCTTTTCTTAGCATCTGGGGTCTCAGCTGCCTCTTCGGGACAACCTGGGGTCTGGTCTTCCTGGAGTTTGGACCCCTGTCAGACTTCATTCTCTTCCTCTCCTGCATCCTAAACTCCTTTCAAGGTCTGTGATGGTGATGTGCATCTTGGTTTAACTCCAGCTTACCAATGAATGTGTGTGAGATTCTTTTTTTTTTTTAGTCATTTGTTGGACAGAGACAGTTTCATTGTTGGCTCAGAGATAAGGAAACAGAAGTTCATTGTATCAGTGTGAGAATGAAACAATGGCCATGACTGATCAAGGCCTTCTGCTCCTGCTGCCTATCAGGAGTTAAGTTGTTTCCTCTCACATGAACCATACTTCTCGATTTAGATCCAAGCCTATTTTTATTCACTTTAGTTGTTTAGAAGGAGGACTTTTTATGTTTTTATTTCCCAAATTATTGAATTAGTAAACTTAGTCTTCTGAGGCAGCATAGGCAACAAACAGAAAGCAACGAGAAGAGTAAAACTAAATATATAGTTTAGAATAAAAGCTGTTTGTTGCTGTTTTTTCTAGTTATTGCACAAACCTTTGAATCCATGACTCTGAAAAAGTGACGTTTAAATCTTGGCTCTGGTTTGCTCCCTAGGTTTCTTCTTGATGCTGAGGTTCTGCATGCTGGACTGGATCCGGAAACAGGCTAACGGCTCTGTTCTCGGCAGCACCAGCTCCGGATCGACCAGGCAACACATGCTGCAGGCCAGTGAGAAGAGTTAACCGGGCTTAGTAAAAACAGGAGGGCAGAATACAGCAGGAAGATCAAGGTAGCAGCAGTCATGTAAAAACAAAAAATAATGCAGTCTACTGTCAGGACATATCATTGAATGTGACGCAAGTCACTCAAAATCCACTGATATCAGGTGTGAAGGTATGTGAGAGCTTCATCTCCACCTCTTTTTCTGCTGTAATCCTCACACCAGCTGCATTGGTTGGAACAAGCACACTAGATGAGTTTCTAAAAGCTCACGTACAATCAGTATCAGATTCTCACCTTCTCTGTGCCGCACGAGGAGGCAGCAACTCAGTTTCAGTGTCTACGTTGGTATAATGAGACACTGATCAGTACAATATACTTTGTAAAAACAAAATATTGACTGTATCTTCCTACATTTAAAGGTTTTTTACGTACAAATCAATTTATATCACTTAAATCATTATGTGTTTGTTATTCTCTGGGATGTGTTCTATTTGTTAGAGATCACGTGAGGTGAGGAGTCAGAAATGCTGATTTTTGTTCAATTTAAGCTAAGAGGTCACTCCCAGCTATAACGGGTTTGGCTGAAAGCCTGAACAGAACTTGTGAATACACTCAACAGCCATAAGATTATGACCACCAGCCTAACATTGACTAGGTCCCCCATTCTTCCCCCACCACCACCACCAAAGCATCTCTGAATCGGAACATCTGAGGGGGGTCCTGAAGTGTCTGCCTGTGATACGTTAACAATAGTCTCTGTCGACGATGAACACCTTCCTCCCACTGCTGCTGAGGAGGAGCGACTGCTGTAGAGGACGGCTGTTTTTATAAAAGGTGGAGAAGAGTTAGTCTACAAAACGTGGCTAGGTGGGGGGTAAAGAGTCAAAGAATTAGAATGCAGGTTGTTGTAGATGAGCAGCTTTTCTCATACCGGTGAGCGTCTGATCAGTGTTGGAGGTTTGTTCGTTAACCAGGGAGCAGATGCATAAACACTTTGTCCTGTGTTTGTCTTTTAGTTTTTAGAAATGAGCTGTATTTGTTACAGGTAAAGTACTGCAGCTGTGTGTACTGTAGTGTACACGGTTGCTACTGTGACTCCAAACAGACGAGTATTTAGACATTATCCAGACTCTCCAATAAGCAGTATTCGTCCCGCTCATCATTCCAGAAGTGAGACCACAAATAACGGGAGATTTACTTTTGACTCATTAATGAGAGTCGCTTTCACCTAAAACTGTAAAGCTGTGCTGCTTCTTGTACCGTTGGGTTGTTGTGTCTGTTTGGTTCAGGTGAAAAATGTGTTTTTATCTCCAAACAGAGAATTAGAGGTAAGGCTCCTAATAGTCTTCTGTGTACAGTTTGACAAAAACAAGAATATGTTTAAGTTTTATGCATCTGGTCCCTCCTGTGGTAAACTCTTCCACTCAGCAGTCAAATCAGATAAAAACAGATACTTGATCAGCTGATTCCTCCTCTCTGGGCTGGTACTGTAGAACCACCACCTCTCAGGAAGTCCGAACCCGGGCCTGGAGCCTGGGTTTACACAATACTTAGACTGGTTCTAGTTAAAGAAGGGACTCAGTCTTTAATGCAGATTAAAATGTAGGAACTATATTAAGCTTTATCGCCAAACAGATAAATAATAGGAAGCTTAATGATTGTAAATCATACTGCTGTGATTTTTTTTATATTGTATCTAAAAAGACTATTATTATTGTTATTATAGAAGAGCTGAATACCTTTAGATAAGCTTTTTATGTGAAATGTTTTACTGTGTTGAGCTGTGCTTTGTGTTTAATGAGATTTTCGCATCTTTTAAAATAGCACTTTAGGTGGTTTGCGTTATAGAGCTTCAGCAAGTCGTCTTTTAATGGGTTTAGAACACATGTACACTTCGTGGGCATTATTTCATGGGAACTAAATGTTTTCTGACAGGGGATATATTGTTCAGTGGATTCAGTTAAAATGGGCTTTTCAACCAGAAAGCTGGTCGGTGAAGTTAAACGTTTCACTCCGATGAAAACGTCAGACGTATTCGTTTGAATCAGTTTCAATCCGTGTGTTGTCTCTTCATCTTCAGATCACACGAATCAGATCTTAGATGCTGTGATGTTTGCACTTTTTTTTTTTTTCTTTTTGAAATTTTGTACCTGAAATATTTTTGTCACTCCAATTATTATGGATGTTTTGTGGCTGTTTATAGAGAATAAATAATAATTTGGTTAGAGAAGAACATGCAGTTATTGTGTTTTTTTTGTTTTTTTTGTTTTTTGCTGTTTCCATGTGAGTATGTGTGTTATGCTAAATCGTGTTTATCTACACGTTCAGACAGGTAAAGGCCTAAAACCTTAATATGAAAAACATCGGGGGATTAAAGTCTCTCTGCAAAAAGAATAAAATGAACACTGATTGATTATTTATTTTAACCTATTAGAACAAGTGTCCAGGTGAACGCTGTGTTGGGTTCTGGTGTCTGCAGGGATCTGTTCTTCAGGTAGATTCAGTTTCAGTCGCTCTTATTGGGCCGTTTCTTCCAAATATCAAAGGAAATATCATTTTCTTCCACTTACACAAGGTGAGGTTGAAGAGGCAACCGGTCCAGGAGGGAACCCCAGACACCTCTCTCCTCCCCTCTCCACCTCCTTCTGGGGCGGTGAGGATATGGAATCACTCCAGCAGGTTCTGGGTCTGCATACCTTTCAACACTGCACAGGAACCCTGTATATAATACTAGTTGTAATAATAATAATAATAGCAAATCTTCTTATTAACATTTCTGCAGTCAATATCCTAATCTTACAGATGTGTAAAAACCAGGTTCAAAGATCCATTTGTAGGATTGAGTGACATCTAGTGGCAGAAAGCGAAAACTGCAACCAACTGAATATTCCTTGCATTTCTGAGAAACATTGTAATTTCAAAAGGAAAACGATAAACAACACAATCCCAAACAAACCCATCGTTCAAAGCCTAAGTTTGGTTTGACCCTTATCAGCTCCTGTGATGACACGACACGGAGAGATCCTGAGATATATTAAAACAATAAAATTCTGTTTTAGCTACACTGATGAGGACTTAGACTGATGTGAAATCTGACAAAAACATTTATACGTACGAGTATATCTGTGTTGATTTAAAATAAGCTGTAATTCTCCATATATAATGCTCGTTTTGTGTATCTGCTTATATTTACCTGTGCTACAGGCTACAGGTACAGACATGTCAGATTTTTATCCTTACTTTTAAACTTTAAAATCTTGGGAGCACAGAAAAAAAAAGGAATTAATTCTTTAATCAGTGATTCCCAAAGTTGGGGTCAGGACCCCAATGTGTGTAGAGAAACATGAAGCGAGGGATCTTGATATAACTCCCTGAAATCAAATAAAATTTAGAGAATTATGCATTTTTTTAAATAATTGTTATAAAATATATACATAAATGGATTATAGGTACTCATTGTAACATCATGAAGAAATAAAATGATGAAAAAAAATCATAAAGTAAGTACAAATCTACACTTTTTTCATATATCAATGGTTAAAGTGTCTTTAATTCAAAGGTTTGTAAGCAAAATTTATGAACGTCTGCTAACGACTACATATTTGTTTATGGAAACAGCCGAAGTGAGGATGAAGAAGTTTGGGATGAAGAAGCCTGGCAGTTTTGAAGCACTGGTACATTTCTACGGTCTAATTTGTTTTGTAAAGTATGCAGATAAACTTCCAGCAGAGTGATTTGTTTACACTGAGTGTGGACCTGCATTTCAGAATTGCATATCAGTATATCTGAAAAGAAAAAAAAAAACAAAAACACTTTCTGCAACATTTGGCATAGTTCAGGATGATCTTTTTTATGTCAGGTGATTGAGATGAATACTTTTTAACTGACTTGCTTATGCAGGTGAACAGAAGCACAGCTTTAAACCACCAGAACAGAAATGTTTTAATGTTTTCCCTGCAGACAGATGAACCTGTCCACGATGGTCCAGTGTGATAGGATGTGTGTGTGTGTGTGTGTGTGTGTGTGTCTGCACCGTCACACGGTGTTTCCTCTGAGCAGCAGCAGCAGCAGCCAGTTGTTTACTGCGGATGTGGAGCCGAGCTGGAGAACCGGCGCAGGTAAGACCCGACACTTTCACCTGTCCCCTGCTGCTGACTGCTTCACGTCTCCGATAAATGCGTACGAGCTCCTAGAAGGCAACGCTACATTTTGTTTTATTATTATCATCATCATTTTTGTTAACTAAAGAAACGGGACAAAGACAAAAGTCCGCATGACGCTAGGCAGCGCGACACCGGAAGTGAGAACCCTGACACTTCAAACTAAAATAATTTTGCGATAAACAAAATTTGAAGTTGCGCGCACACCTTGTGGGTTAAGGTTGTTGTTAGGTGTGCTTCGCTTCAATAAATCGCTTGCACTACCGTGTGTTGCTCGTGACATCGACGTCGTATATCTCAATGGCTGGTCGAAGGACTTCGAAACTCGAAAAAACTCAAAAAGCAGCTGTGGATTATAACATCGAAAATGTCGCCGTTTAACCGAGAAATTACCTCACGTCACGTGAAATGTAACGAAACGTTGGGTTGTATCACAATCATAAACCCTGCTATAAATGCATGAAAAGAAACTAGTCCGCTGCAGCTGCGCGATAATTAGTTTTATTTTGAAAGTCTGGAAGCGGAAATTACTCGGGACGTCGTTGAACTTGACGCAGAAAGTTAAAAAAAAAATAAACGCCGGCTGCTGCTGCTGTAAGGGGACGTTTTGTTTCGTTTTTTTTTTTAGTGACTCATGAGTCTGCAGGGTGTAAGACAACCTCTGTAAGCGGAGTGATTTAGAAAGAAAATAAAGAAAAAACAAACTTCTAACGAAACCAGTAAACCTGTGACCGTAAAAGTACAACATCTTCTTGTTAAAACAAATTCAGAGGCCTTTGCTTACAGCACTATTCTGTAATTAAAGGCTCATCAATCAACTGTGTGCATCCTTATATATATATATATATATATATATATATATATATATATATATATATATATATATATATATATATATATATATATATATATATACGTTTTTAAAACTGAGTAGACAGTTTTGGCACTAGGGTTCATTGGAAACCTGTGTGTTAAAACAAACATGCAGAACAAGTTTTCTTTATTCCAATCCTTTGTCCTGTTTACCTGCCTGTTGCTCCTCCTCCCCTCAGAGCTCTCTCGATGAGTTGAACAAAAACAGGGATGAAAGGAAAACAGTCTCTGTCAGATAAAAACACACTGTTCCTACACGTATGCATGCTCAGTCGGGAAAAGAAGAGCCGGTTAGTTTTGTCTTTAAGTCCAAGTTGTGTCTGCCTGGTAGAGCCAAGCCCACACGGCTCACATTAATGTTTAGATAAAATGGAAACCCACAGACTCTGTGCATTTTGACACTCTGGGAAAATCTCTTTTTTTATTTTTATGAGAAGAGGAGGCAACATTGAAGCAAAACAGTCCACAAACAACACTCTCCTCCCAAGTGTTGACTTGTTTTCCCCACAAGAACGGACAAGTCAACAATGTTATCAGCTTCCTGTTGAGTTTAAAGTTATTTTGGTCCTGTGTGCCCTATGTAAGAAGCCTGGGGAGGAGGAAAGGGGTCCGTGTAGATGCAGCTAAAGTTTCGAGGCCAAACTCTGTCAAATAAACTGCTTTGGTTATAAAATTCTGCACTGATAACAAACCCTAACTCAAGGATTCATAACTGAGCTGCCTGATGCTTTTCAGAAAGGCCCCGGTATAAACAGACTGTACACACACTCACACACGTTCCCTCGCACATGTAAAGACTCACACTCGGCTTCGAGGCTAAATGGAGCACAAGCAGCGACTCCCATCAGAGCGACTCGCTGCTATTCAGCTACTCTGCAACATCTGCTGATGTTTTTTAGGCGAAAGGTAAAGAGCGACACTAAATTTATCAAAATGTTGTCGTTTAAAAAAAAAAAAGGTCTAGAATGAAGATGTTATTCATAAATGAGTAAATAAAGAGATGAGCTTATGTAAATGTTTTGAGCTCCCAGGTTGTTGGCAGATGAACTGGGCCTTTTCAGCCTCGTCGATTGGTTTGTCACCATCAGAGCAGCATGTGGCGCAGCGGTGGTGAGTTTAAAGTGAGGCGAACAGGCGATTGGATGATCGAACTTACGCTTGCACCTCACGTTCAGAGACACAGGGCACTCTCGGGGCAGTAAAAGCAACATCTTTGCCGCTTGGTGTGAGCAGAACCATCTGGAGCTAAGGAACTGGTGGTGGATTTAAGGGGGACCAGGTCCACCATGTGACTCCTGTTTTCATCGGGAGAGGTCAGCGTAGATGTGCAGACAGCGGAGGACTACAAATGTCCTGGAGTGCACGTTGATACACTGGAATGGGCTAAGAACACTACTGCCCTCTACGAAAAGGGTCAGAGTTGTCTGTATTTTCTGGGACAGCTGCGCTCATTTAACATCTGTCAGAAAATACTCAGGATCTGTGATGGCAGAGTAACCAAACCTTTACCCCATGGGGATTAATAAAGTATATTGAACTGAATAGAATACATACATCCACAGGTCATCATGTTGATGCACATCAATGTCACCTTCCTGTAAAACACACACCTTGCTGTACTGGTTCTTGTTTTTGTGCTGGACGTTTATGTAGTAAGACTCATGTTGCTGCTTGTTCTTGACATCTGTTTGGTGAATAACTGGGCTACACAGACATCAGTGAAGGTAATATGTGACTAATGCCTCTACTGTACACCAGTGACTCGTAACACAATCCAGATCAGATCGTTTTGAGGCAAACTTGGATATCCTGTTCTAGTGCCTTGCTTTGGTTCGTGTGCTGGTATTGATTTGTGGCTCTCGGCTCCTCCTTACGTCACCGATAATGACTCGGTGCCTTTAAATTTGTTTCAACAGGAACAAGGGGCCGAAGCATCCACAGCCGCTCTGCAGCTCCCGCTGGCTCATCCCTGAAAACGACAGCGCCATGGTGATCGGTGAAGGACCCGAGGGGACGAACGGGAGTGCTGGTCGCTCCTCCCATCAGCGGGAGGCTCTCAGCGAGACCATGGAGCTCAAGAAAGAGATCTCCCTGCTCAACGGGGTCAGCCTGATTGTAGGGAACATGATTGGCTCGGGCATCTTCGTCTCACCCAAGGGTGTGCTCTTCTACAGCGCCTCCTACGGGCTGTCGTTAGTCATTTGGGTCATCGGGGGCTTGTTTTCGGTGGTGGGGGCCCTATGTTACGCCGAGCTGGGGACCACAATCACCAAATCCGGGGCTTCGTACGCATACATCCTGGAGTCGTTCGGAGGCTTCATTGCATTTATTCGTTTGTGGACATCCTTGCTGATCATTGAGCCCACCAGTCAGGCGGTCATAGCCATCACGTTCGCAAACTACCTGGTGCAGCCGCTCTTTCCAACATGCGAGTCACCCTACGTGGCCTCCAGGCTCATCGCTGCAGCGTGCATTTGTGAGTATGTTTGAGCCACTTCTGTTTGCTGAGGGACGTTCGCCGAGTCATCCTCTCTTTCCAGGTTTACTGACGTTCATAAACTCGGCCTACGTGAAGTGGGGCACACGAGTGCAGGACGTTTTCACCTACGCCAAGGTGGCGGCCCTCATCGTCATCATAGTCACGGGCATTGTCAAGCTTTGCCAGGGTGAGTGGCGTCAATGTAGTCATCAAAGTATGGCATATTACATTGTCGTGTAACAGAATCTATGTCCACTTTTACTGCTTTTACTGCACTGAGGCAACCAGCAGCCAGGAGCTACTGATCAAATACACTGATTATCTGGTTATCAAAAAGTGACATCACCTTTAGGGAAATGGCTTCACATTTGACTCTACAATACTTTAGTCTACAGAGGAGTTTGACTTGGTGACTGCCTGTGCCTTCAGAACAAGCCCCAATCATCAGCCCTCCACCACTGTGCCTGGCAGTTGATACGACAGTGTTATAGCCAAACATTTTCAAAGTCCTTTTTTTCAGAGGTTTTGCGGTTTGTTCAGATGAAACGTTGCCATGTTCTTATTACAGACAGGAGGCTTTCTCCTGACAACCTTTCTGAAACAGCTATACCTATTTTATTCTTTGTGACTGTTCTGTTGGGACCTTTGACGTGCTAACTGAGGCCCATTTCTAGGAGCACAGTTTGACCTCGAGGTGACACTTCTGCAACATTCTTTCTTTAAAAATGAAAGACTTGCTGTGAATTGTTTCTGTTTGTGAGTTACCTTCTCATTGTAAAATGAAGACCATAAAATTGTGTGAACACACACCTGAGTGGTCCCCAGCAGCAAACCAAGAGGAGCTCATGTCTACTGATGATTTCATTAGCCACATTTAATTACTTTTTCTTGACTTGTGAGGAAGCAGTAAAAGTGGAATTGTTTTAACACACTGTTTTTGTACTTTTGGCTTAGTTTTTGTTGAATAATTAATATTATTTGCTAATTTACAATAGGTTATTTTAAAACCAGGGGAAGACCACTTGATTTTTTTTAATTTACTGATATGTAAAACCACAAAACTGAAAGAGTCTTTCTTGTCTTTTTACAATGACTATAAGCAGAATACTGTCCACTTTGGCCTAATGTCAGCATCTTTTGTCTTCTTGAACAGTGAGGAGTTTCACTTTTCTTACATTTTGATTTTGTCCTCAGAGCAGACTTCAGTCAGACATCGACAGTTAACTCGGCTGCTGCAGAGCAACGTTTTTAAAATGATTTAAATGTTTCTTTTCATCCTTTTCCTAATAGGTTACACAGACAACTTTGAGTCGTCCTTTGAGGGTTCGTCATCAGATCCTGGTGACATTGCTCTGGCGCTGTACTCTGCTCTCTTCTCCTATTCTGGCTGGGACACCCTTAACTTTGTAACAGAAGAAATCAAAAACCCTGAGAGGTGATCTTTACATCTCTGTACTTTTTTTTTTTTTTACCACAGAATGTATCAGCAGTAGCAAGTCAGAGGAAGGAAACCAGCCCTAAACTGATGAGACGTGTTGTTGTTTTAGGAACCTGCCCCTGGCCATTGCCATCTCCATGCCTATTGTCACAATCATCTACATCCTCACCAACGTGGCCTACTACGCTGTTCTGGATGTTGGCGCTATACTGGGCAGCGATGCTGTGGCAGTGGTGAGGGAGCGAACTGCTGATGGGAAAAATGAACAGGATTGAGATGACAGAGTGCAGTTACTGCCAGCTGTCTGTGTTGTGTTTAGACTTTTGCAGATCACACTTTGGGTGTCATGAGCTGGACCATCCCCATTGCTGTAGCTCTGTCGTGTTATGGAGGCCTGAACTCTTCCATTATAGCTGCATCCAGGTAGAACCAGAACATCTTCTCAAATGTGGTTCAGTTTTACAGGATCACTGCACAAGACAGGCACCTTGCAGAACACCCCGGTGTCCATTTTATTTCTTGCTGTGTTCAGGTTGTTCTTCGTGGGATCCCGGGAGGGTCACCTTCCTGACGCTCTGTCCATGATCCACATACAGAGGTTCACTCCGATCCCCGCTCTGATCTTCAATGTATGAAAAAGTATCCATTACAACCAGATTCTACAGAAAACAGGGCAATAGTTGTACAGCTCTGGGAAATTGACTTGTTTTTCCCAACTGAAAGTCCAATGTGTTTGATGTGGCGACATCTAGTGGCACAAATCTGAAAATGTGACCATCTTTATGCACCTCTTCTTTTTCTTTCAGCTGTTTCCTTTTCAGGGGTCACCACAGCGACTCATCCTCCTCCATCTAACTCTGTCTTCTGTGTCCTCTGTCCTCACTCCAACTATGTCCTCTCTAACTGCATCCATATATCTTCTCTTTTGTCTTTTTCCAGGCAGCTTCATCTCTAACATCCTTCTACCAATATACCCACTGTCCCTCCTCTTCATCTCAGTCTGGCCTCTCTAACTTTATCTCCCAGTCCTTCAACCTTCAATTTTAGTTCCCATACTGGGAGTTGAACCCAGGCCGCCTGGGTAAAAACCAGGAATCCTAACCACTAGACCATATAGGCAACTAATGCATATCTCTACACCCAAAAATACATTCACTGACAAAAAAATGTTAAGGACCCAGATAGAGTGCTGAGATTGAAATGCAATAAAGGCTATAGCTTGTTATTATTTTCCTCCTTGTTCAGTGCATCATGTCGCTGATCTACCTGACGGTCGAGGATGTCTTCCAACTCATCAACTACTACAGCTTCAGCTACTGGTTCTTCATGGGTCTGTCTGTCGCCGGGCAGATCTACCTTCGCTGGAAGCAGCCCGACAGACCCAGACCTCTCAAGGTACCACAGTCCGGTCATTTATTGACATCCGGCTCATTAGCAAAGGTTAAAACGGATTAAGGGACAAACAGGGCCGAACCGCTCCTTCTAAATGTTTTCTGCACAGCAGGCTGACGTGTAGTCAGAGCTCCAACAGAGGAACAGGGAACAAAATGGTCATCCTCTAGATAGAACAAACGCAGCACCATCAAAGCTGTTCTTTCATTTTATTTTCAGCAAAAGTCCTAATATTATTTTCTGTAGACAAGGGGGAAAAAAACAATTTATTCTGTAATTTTGCGCAAAGAGCTAACAGGCCATGAAGACATACAGAGTATTAACTGGAACTACCTCCTACCAAACAGAGGATTTCTGTCCCGGTCTTCAAACTACAGACCAGAAGGTTCAATGCGATTAAGTGGTTACTATAAATTTATTCCATCCTAAAATGAGTTCCAGTCCTGCTACAAAGCAGGACAAGAACAAATGAAACAAAAATATCTTGTGTTCATGGTTGTTTGTTCCTGCTCTCCCTCTCTGCAGCTGACCCTGTTGTACCCGGTGGTGTTCTGCCTGTGCGCCGTTTTCCTCGTGGCCGTGCCCCTCTACAGCGACACCATCAACTCTCTGATCGGCATCGCCATCGCCCTGTCTGGGGTTCCTGTTTACGTCCTGGGTGTCTACTTACCGGAGTCCAAGAGGCCGCCTATCATCATCAAGCTGCTGCGTGCGTGTACCCGTCACCCAGCTCGCCGCACAAATCAGATTAGTAACGTGGTCATGTATCTTTATCCATTAACATATTGTCTCTTGCTGCAGGCTCCCTGACTATCTTCACCCAGTACACCTGCTTCTGTGTCCTGACAGATACGGACAAAAGCCAGTAGCTTCCTATACGCTTCAAAACGCCAGCTGTGGAGTGTCATAGCTGCCACACAAGGATTTCTGTAGTTAAAGGGTCACAATATGGTTCCTGTTTACCGTGCTGAAGCAGTCAGACTTCACTCAACACTGAAAATGCTGCCACAGGTTCACACAAAATTATTCTGGGATTAAAAAGAAAAATATATATATAATTACCCTGCATATATACACTCACTGCCAAAACAAGTTAAGCACCCAGAAGAAAGGGTCTGCTGTAGGTGTAAAATGGTACAGAGGCAGACTAGCAGTGGGTAAGTAAATGATTCAGATCGGAAGGAGCTGGCACGTCCAGAACAGGTACCAGAGAGAGTAAGTGATAGTGTTATCAGGCAGGCAAAACAGTGAGTGAGGATCTCCTCACAGATGCATTATACAATATTACCAGCACTTGATGGAGTTTGCATGCAGCCAGGTACAGATGCCACAGTGACCAGTTGAGACCAGTGGGTACATAAGGGCACTCAGATGTGTCGTGAAACTTCTGGTTGCCCCAGACCGAAGGAAGTCATTGTATTATGCATCAAGCATTATCAAACATCAGTATCTGCCCTCCAGACACAGGCATTGGACTCTTTCCTACACTGTGTCTCAACAACTGGCATCAGCTGGACTATGGGTTCAGTGTCCCATGCAGTAACACCAGAGCAGAGATGACACCTGGAGTGGCACCGTGACCATGAGACACACTGACTGATGGTGAGCGGTGGTGCTCCATCGTCAGCGATGAATCTGTTCTGCATCACCACAGATGACTGTTGTTTGCACGTGCGGCAGCGCCAAAAGGAGAGGACTGACCCTGCCAATGTTGTGGAGAGACACACCGGTGTTACGTCGTCTGAAGAGCCTCAGGGTCTGACTTCAGGTTGCCTTTAGTACCGGCTCAGGGGAACCTGATGGCACAGTGCTACTTCAGTGATATCCTGTGTCTTATGCCCCCCAAGACAGCACCCTGGTGTCCATGAATCGCCTCGAACATATCAGCTTGAAAGTCAACACCGACCCAGTGACAATCTGGTTGGATCTCCAGGACCAATTAAGAGAGGATTCCACACCAAATCACTGCTGGTTTCGAGGCCCGTGGAGGGGTCACACCGTGCTGACATGGGCCCAGCACTGTGCCCATACTGCCAATCCTATCATCTATTTCATCCAATATTCTAATCATTGTCATACAGTCACATTACCTTTCATGTAATTTCTCCACTTTATCTGGGTGCTTAACCTTTTTACTTTTTGTCAGTGAGTGGACATCGATCACACTGTGTAATGACCATCATCAGTACTTAAACATACAGAACATCTTTTAAAATTGTGTGCCTATGAAAATTTTACTGGTGCTGTCTTTATGATTACAGATACAGGAAAATAATGTTACTTATATTCCACGGATTGTACCCAATTAAACAGAGAAATACTGTCTACACTATAAGCAAGTGCTGTAAATCTTACCAAAGACCTGCAGGAAACTATCAGCCATATTCTTTCGTTAAATTAAAATATTGTATTTTTTGTCTAAACTACATTAAATGTTGCACTTTTTTTTTTTGAATGACTTAATTTCTGAGTAATGTTCCACCTTTAAGTTAAGGCATATTTTCACATTGTTATAAATGATGCTTATTTCATTTCTAAGAATACCATTTAGTCTTTAATGTTGTCTTTTACAAATGCCACTGAGGCACAACAGTTGTGTTGAACCGTTTTGGGGGAAGTAAAAATACTGGTTTAAAGGGAAACCTTGTGCTATATTACTACCAGCATCACCTGAACTGATGCCGTTTAATAAACTCCAACCTTCAACAGGAAGCGCGTCCTATCTGTGACCTCTGACACTGTCTGCAAGAATGAAAGGATACTAAAAACTAGAACAGAAGTTCAGATCTGTAGGGTCACTCTTACATGCGTGCTGCTAACAGAATTACACTGTAGTGCCTCGGGTGGAGGCCATCATTAGCAGATCACTTAGAAGGCTGCAAATTGCTGCCTGAAAATAAATCAGAGGTTTTGGTAACTGTTTATACAGATAATCACACTGGTGTGGTTATCACACACACACAAAAAAAAAAGAACAGACAGATATTTGTTTTGAAAGTTCTTTGTTTACACATCTACATATTTACAAAAACTTTATTTCAACAAGCATCCAAGAAACAATCTGAACTTCCAAAAGGAGGATTTCTGAAGCAGACTCACTCCCACAACAGAACTGTACGCACCACGCTTTCACATTATGCAAAAAGAAAAGAAAAAATAAAGAGGAAATCTAACAGTTATTTGTACGCACTACCATGCACAAAATGCAAACATCCTAACTGCAAGCACACGTGTCCTGACAACCCTCACTAAACAAAAGGAGTTAACGGCGCAAAGCGTACGAGGCATACCACACTAATGTGCAACGATTCTAACACGCATCCACTTTGAACAAACACCCACATACAGTCACTCCACCACGGCTTCAAAATAAAAACCAAAGACAGACACGCCGGATCCTTCTGGAAATAACGCCCACTCCTTCACCGTCTGTGTAGTAAAGATACAGAATCATCAGGACGTGGGAATACTTTGGCACATACTTGTGTGTAAAGTACGACAAGTGCTACACAAGCTGCTGCACTGGTGTGTGTGTGTTTTATTTTAAATCTACTCTCGACTACACAGAGGCCCTCAGAGTGAGGTGTTATTTGTGGACAGGGCACTGGGAAGCTCGGCTGAGCGGGGTGCAGTAAGGAACGGATTAATCGGAATCAGATTTGTCGGCGTCGTCGTCTTCGCCGCTGCAGCCCAGCTCGTGCAGCACTTCCCTCTGGTAGCGCTGCCAGCTCCTCCGGCTGTACGAGTGCTCCTCCTCCCAGTAACCTGGGCGAGAAACGCATAAATAAATGCTTAACCATGACCTGAACCATGTCTCTGCAACCATTGCAAATTAAAAAAAAAGGGACATTTCTGCCCCTTCTTCCACGAAATGAAACTTGATAAGAACATTTTTGGATTTGAAATAAAGATAACACAACTATTATGTGTTAATATGAATATAAATCAAAAGCCTACTTTACAACTTTATATATATTTAAAATAAAAAGGATCTGGCAGAAACTAGGCCTATGTGTGGCTGAAAAAATTCAACTCAGCTTTCCAAAGACGTGACAAACCAGAATTAATTTATGTTTTATCACCTTTTCCACACAGAGCCATGTAAGTTAATAATAAAGACCTTCATTTAAAAACTGCATTTTGTGTTATCTTTGTCTGATGATCTGAAACATTCAAGTGAGACAAACATGCAAACATAAGAAATCAAGGAGGCAGACACTTCTTCACGCCGCCGTATATCTGCAAGTGACGCATCAGGCCACTGGGTGGCGCCATTCGTTCAATCAGATCAACTTCAATCCATATTTATGAAAGTTGTTTTGTTTTTTTTAACCCCAGTCTGATTTAGCATGGTTTAAATTGCAAACACATTGGGAGCACCATTTCCACCAATCAAAGTGGAGGGGTTGATTTCACCAAAAAAAAAAAAAAAGATGGGCAGAAGCATCAGACAAGGGTATGAAGACTGGGTAGTTTGGTCAAAAATCCCCTAAACTATACTTTCTTTATTAGTTAACAGATAAAAATATTTGTGTGTGTGTGTGTGTGTGTGTGGGGGGGGGTCAATTGACCTAGAATAAAATAAAACGTGACTTGTGACTCAATATGATCACAGGATACTGTGAGCATTTAGGCAATAGTTGAAAAATAAAAGTCACATGCAGCTCCACTGAACTTAAATACACACACACACACAAAGAAACTTACCTCCATAGCGCTCCTCTCTGTCACTGTCTGCATCACTCTGCTCATCAGGGTAGTCATTCCTCCAGTTACTCTCTTCATTCTCATCATCCTCATCCTCATAGACTTCCTCTTCATGAACCACGAGATCAGGAACCTGAGAAACAGCAACGTGTTTATTTGGAAGTCTTGTGTTTTTAATTTATGGCTGTTTTTTTTTAGTTATTTTTTATTAAACTGCATGGAATAACAAAAAAAAAAAAAAAAAAGCCATATGGCTTCAATCTATTGACCAAAATGAACACTAAAAAACAGACTGTTTACAGTCCTGTGGTCCTTTCAAAATAAAAACTTTAAGAAGTTCTATAATCTAAATGCTATTAGATTAATGTAATACAAGACCCCTCAAACACCGCTTTGATTTTATTAAAACAAACAAAACCAATACTGCCGGAAGGCAAACTTCTTTCTTTTTGTGTTAAATTGTTTTTACTACTTCCCCCAAATTTCTTCATTCACTCACTCCGATTTCAGCACTCATTCATCTGTCCGTCCATCCATCCACACACACCAGTTCTCCCTCGTCGGCGTAGACCCTGACAGACAGGATGTCCTGGATCCAGCCAGGTGTGACAGTTTCCTGGTAGTAAAGGTCGTAGACGTAGTCGTCGTCCTGCTCCCGGTGCTCCGCCCCCAACTTCTCCCCTGACACGCTCAAACGCTCCCGGAGCATCTTGGTGTTGTTGCACAGAATCACTTCTGGGTCTGAAGGGAGCACCTTTTAGTGGGCGGGAAGAAAAGAGGACAGATAAACAACTACAAAAAAGGTCCACGTTAATGGCGCTGACTGATGTTTCGGAGTTTAGTGCCCCCACTCTGGTGGGAGCATAACGACCAGAACCAACGTGATCGTCTGAAAGGAAACATCCGTGAAGTCTCATTCGCTGCAACGTGTTCCTCGAGAAGGTGAACAACTAAAACTGATGATAAAAGAAGCAAACAATACTTCTTTGTAATGAGAATTTCTTCTATATGTATTCCACTGTTGTTAATGTTAATGTGAGACCAACATTCTGACTCGATCCTACTCTCAATCAGCCTTTACTCTTGAGGGTCGTATGTCACTTGGCTGCGACTGCTGGGAGACCAGCTGGTGACGTTTTTATTTCAGTCTCACTGAATTCTGAGGGTCTGTGCGGCCGCATCCACAGCCAACGTAATGGAACATTTTAATGTTGTTCTTTTAAATAGTAAAATGTATAACAATAATTAGGATTCTTGCCTGCGCAAGTGAAGAATTAATGAAGTTATTCTTCTTCTGATTTTTTTTTTGTATCGAGGTTTGAAATGCTTTCGTTCTCGGTTCTATGTGGGAACTGGGAAAGACTCTGGTCCTCCCATACTCGTTTCTGGACCTGGACTTGGCTGATTTGTTTTCAGTGCTTCCTCACTCCCTGTTATCATCAGATCTTCTTCGTGAGAAACGAAGCTGCTCGGTAACTATGTAAAAGTGTGGCTGAAAATGATGTAATGAGGCTTCCCTATACAAGTGTATGTTGTTTTTCTCCTGACTGAGGTCTCCGAACGCTCTTTTGCCTTCAGAATAAAATTCTTTTTCAAAGACAAAGATCGATCTTTCTCTTGATTCTCTGAAACAGACATCTCACCATTTGTTGATTATTTTTTGCCGCTACACCAGTTTTTTGCATGACTTGCACATCTGCTTTCTTGGCCACGCGCATCATTTGTTATTGGTTTGTTTTTGCACTCACTTTGGCAGCCGACCGCCCACGTTTACCGTTTACTCTGTTGGCGTACACTTCTGAAGAGAAGATGGGCAGATCTGGACCCGTTTTTCAATTATTATTATTATTTATCATCACTACTGTTTTTTTTTTTTACCCTGGACATTTGCCTCAAATGTTTCAGGTTGAAGAGGCCTGTGCCAGAATTCAGGTTGGTTCAAAGCAGGTTGGAGAAACCCGTGTCTACTCGGGCTACCGTAAGAGAAAACCTGTCGCTAATGTTCAAAACTCAAGGAGCAAGACTGTGTGCCTCTGCAACTGAGAAAGTCCCGAGACATTGTGGCTGCGCTGTCGCAGCCCTGTCAGGCACCACCTTTCTGTCGAAACATTTCACAGTGACTGAAGTTACCTTGCTAAGAGGTTTGTCCTGGTTCTCCGCCTCCTCGTGGATTAGATCCACGACCTGGATTTCACCAGCGCCCCATTTATCCGCTGCTTTCTCGCCTTCCTCCCCAGCCTCGGAAGCATCCGTCTGAGGGGTTTGCCGCTCAGCCAACCTGGACAGACCCGCACGGTGGCTGGACAGTATTCTGTAGCGTTCCTCCCTCCGGGTGCTCCACTTCGTGTTCCTCAGGTCCCCGATGATCCGCTGTGAGCTGGTGGCAGAGGGGCGCAGAGCGTGGGCCATCCGGGGCCGGGCCAGAGCCTGCCGAACCTGCGTCTGCACAGGAGCATCCTGGGGAGAAAAAAAAGAAAAAAAGACCAGATTATTATTCCTACTTCAGCAATAGCAACAAAAACATTTAGGATAATTGCTTTAGGTGTAAATAATCATCATTTCACTCCTAAGTCACTGAATCTGAGTAAAAATAATTGTTTTAATGGTGTTTTTAGGAAAAGAATAGATAAATAAAAACAGCTGACATGTCAGTTTTGGATCAGGCAAAAAAGCTAACAAGCTAACTGGTGCATATAAACACAGCACCAATGCTGTACACATTAAACTGTATTTAACATAATGAGTTTGAGAGATTACCAGTATATATTATTTTCGGACCAGGTTAAAATATTTAATTTACCCGCAAAAAAACACCTTCAACGTCAACAAAACGAGTCGAGGTTAGCTGAGCGCTATGCTAACGTTAGTATTCATGCTAACAACAGAGCAGGCTTTGTTGTCAGGAGACAGCCGCCACTTCCAGCTATAACCTGCTAACAAATTATCCACTTCACAAAATCGTTACGTCTGTTAATTTAACAACTTCGCCTCGATTCTTCTCACATTGCCCCTTTCCACCGCCAGCTGTGTGTTTCGTCGGCTGACTGTGTGCGGTCCCGGCGGGGCCTCTCACCTGTGTCGCTACGGTCGCCACGAGTTTGAAGACGGAGTTTTCCACCTCGGCTTCATTGGGCTCCGGTACCGTTTCTCCCGGGCTCTGGGACGATTCGGGCCGAATACGTTTGCACGCAAGCAACAAAGCGTCCGCGGGGTCGGTTCCCCGTTTTCTTTTGACTCGTAAGATGGTCGTGTTCGGATCCATGGCGGTCCTCCGTCTCCTCCTGTCTTCTTGTCCGCTCCGGTTTGTTGTCTGGTAAATTGAGATAGGGAAAAATAATAAAATGCGAGAGGTGTCACTCCGCTTTAATTCCCGAATACTGTTACTTCTTCTTCTCTCAATTTACTGGCTGACTGCGCATGGCTTTAAAGTGCATATCGCCACCTGCTGTGCAAGAGGGTGCAACATCATGCTACAAGATTTACCAGAATTGATCAAATGAAAATCAAATGAACTTGTTTTAATATGATTGTTTGCTTGTAAAGCACTTATCAAAACCAGTGTTGCGAAGTCAAAGGCAATTTTGTATCTTTGGTACAGTCACAGTGCTTAACGTGGTGCATTTAAAAAATATAAAACACAATAGTAAATGTCATTTTGAAAAGCAAAAAGAAACATAAAAACATTCATAAAGCAGTCCTTTGTTTCCAAGACTGCGATAACTCAAAGTTTAAACTTAGAGTGAGCTGACTTTCAATTAATTTGTCTTTACTGCTCAGAAGTTACAATTATAAACTGACAAAAACAAATAGTTTTCAGCTTATCTCCTGCAGCAGATACATGGTGTCTTGCTGAAGACACAGATACAGTAGATCTGTTGTAGGGCAGGCCTGTCTGCTGAGACGTGATTGGCTGAGCGGCATGTCGGTCCTGCCTGCAGTGGGTCGATCAGACCCAAAGATACAGCCGCTCTGCTCAAACTGCAGCTTCAGATAGCTCCTAAACACCTTCAAGGGAACGTGTGACTCGTCTGTCGGCCGTGTGTTTGTGCAGGAATATGGGCTCCAGCAGCTCCAACCTGAACACTATCCCAAACTCCCAGGAGCTCATGCAGGAAACTGGCTGTGAGTTGACATTCTTTTGTCTCTCTTTAGTCTTAACTTAGAGGAGTTGGCCAGTTAGTTTGGTTAAATCTCAAAAATAACGTTATGAGCTATTTTCACGCCTTCGCCTGGCTGGTTAGGGTGGTATCTCACTGGGCTGCGACTCTTGGAGACTAACTGGTGACTCAAAATTGAGGGAAAATATGCAGATTTTCTGTTGCAGTCTCACTGAACTCACTGAGTCTCAGTGAGATACCACCTTTCTGTGTCTGCCATCCGTCACACCATGTCTGTGTTTCAGTCTCTGCCGCTCACCTCCTGCGTCTCTACGAGAGGTTTGAGTTTCTGGACAAAGACAACAAAGGACACCTCAGGTTGGTCAACAAACTAATCACTACGTTGAGAACCACTGGGGGAGAAAGTGTGTTGTTTTTTTTTTTCATCACTTTAGAGCTGAGTCAAAATGGAGGAAAGCATCATGATGCTGCAGTCTACAGAAACTCCATATAAAACATTTAAATTTTTTTTGACACCCCAAGAAACTCAGACCTGAATATAAAAATCTACCGTACTCTAACTGATCCATCATGCATCATTGTTTTAGAGATGTCCAAAGATCTGAAATTCATCTTGTGCCCAAATATTTGAAGCCAGATGCCTAAATCTTGTTTAAAAAAAACAAACTGTATGTACTCACACCATTAGAAATATGCACATGCATTGTCCCCTCAGATTTAGAAAGTGGATTCATGTGTTATTCTGTGTTAAACCCTATTGTTTTTGTTTGTTTGTTTTGATTTCTACTTCCATTTTAGCCAAGAATTATTTGTTACCGACTTGATACAGGTTAGTAACAAAAAGAGGAGAATCCACATGGATATTAGTTCGCTTTGCCTTTTTTTTTTCTCCAACAGAAAAAGTAAAGCAATGTAGAGTGTGAGAGTCGGGCCATGAATAGATGGTAGGTTTTAAATAAAAGAAAACAAAAAACTAGCAAACATCCATCAAGTTTGCCTGAACTTATTCTCAAAACCATACAGTCAGTCCTACAATCCTGTATGCTCATAGCATTCATCTGGAAACCAAGATCCAAGCGTACAAGGCAGTCATCATCATCATTCTATCGTATGGTTGAGACGTGGACTGTCCCTGCAAGACACATGAAACAACTGAACCACCTCTACAGGGCATGCCTTCATCGTCTGATCAATATCAGATGGCAAGATAAAGTGCCAGACACTGAAGTTCTGACACGTACACATCTCCCATCAGTCTATACAATCTTGCAAGAATCTTCTAAGGCAGGGGTCTCCAATACTGGCCCTGGAGGGCCACTATCCTGCATGTGTTACTTGTTTCCCTGCTCCAACACATCTGATTCAGTGGCTAAATGACCTCTTCATGTTCTGCAGAAGCCTGTTATTCACCCATTGATTCAAATCAGGTGTGTTGGAGCAGAGAAACAAGTGAAACATGCAGGATAGTGGCCCTCAAGGACCAGGATTGGAGACCACTGATCTAAGGTTTACTGGGGAGTTTGCGTTCGCCGCATGCCAAAAACAAGTCTTCCTCAACAGTATTTATATGGAGAACTGGCATCCGGCAAAAGATCCATTGGAGGTCAGCGTAAGCGCTACATGGACAGTCTCAAGGTACCGTTGAAGAAACTTTCCGTCAACACAGACACTTGGGAAAGCCTAGCGCAGGATGGAATGGAGGGGCGTGCAGCTACTTGTAAGGGCACAGAAGATGCTGGGACAGCACGACTTGCAGAGTCTAGGAGGAGATGCGAGGTCCACAAAGCAAGGGTGGCGAGTACCTTAACAGAAGCCACCGACTACACGTGTTTGATATGTGGGAGGGATTTTTGTGCCCGACTGGTCTGATAAGTCATCTACAGACCAACTACAAAACCCTGATCGTGGACAAGCATCACCATATTCATAGATAGAGGTTATTCACACATATTTCTTCAGTGCAGATGAGGGCTAATTTTCTGTTTCTTTCTGCTTGTGTCTCAGGCCAGAGGACTTTGAAGCGGTTCAGGAGTTGTCCACGAACCCCATAGGAGACATCATCATCGGTTCCTTTTTCTCCCCGGGGTACAACATCATGCAGATCAGTCAGTGCAGGAGAACACTGGAGTTTAACGCAGTTAAAACATGAACATCTCAATGACAGGACCTCCTCTTGATAAATGCACATACACGAGTTATTGGTTGCTTTGACTCTCAGTCAGGCTCCTGTTTAAGATGGACTTTGTCTGAAACAGTTTGACTGATTAAAATCTTATTCTGAAATGTTGCAGCAATAAATGTTCAATGCACGTTTAACAGTGTGCAGGAGTTTGTTTTGTTTTTCGAGGTAACTGTAAAATAATAAATCCACCGTTCTTACAGTAATTTGAGCTATTATCATTTGAACTTTACATTTGCAGTATATTTAAAGTCTGGGGGAAAAAAAACAGTGCACCATTTCTTCCCTTCTGCAGCCAGGAAACGGTGGACTTTCCCTCTTTTGTCCGAATTCTGGCACACTTCCGACCGGCTGAGAAAAACCGAACCAGAGATGGAGCTCAGCCGGAGCCGGCTAACAGCAGCACTGGAAAACTCAAATGTGAGTCCACATTTTTTAACCTACGCCTGATTTATGATAGTTCTTCTGGAGGTGAAAAAAAAAAAAGTCATTCAGAAACTGTCCAATCTTTAGTTGCCTTCCAGCTGTACGATCGTGACAGAGATGGGAAGATTTCCAGAGAGGAGCTTCTTCAGGTCAGTAACTTATTATTACTTTCATCTGTTTAGATTCTTGTGTTGGTGTAAGAGTTGGAAATGAACACAAGCAAGGTAGTAAAATGTGCATCAACGCTGTAACATTTCCTGCTAACAGCTCACTGCTCTCCTTTCCATCTGCGCGACCTGTCCTTCAAATACAAAGAAATTTACAAAAAACTGAGACAAGAATACATAATACCAGCTTCACTGTCCTGACCTATAGCTGCCTTTGATATTCCATTAGAGACAAACACTAAGGTTGGCAGTGGTGATGTTGGTCATGATAAGGAAATATAAATATCTCATCAGTGTCTGTCTCAACTGGAGCGTTACTGCCACTCATAGATCAGAGCAGCGGTGCCTCAGGGGCCAACAAGTCACAACAACAACAACCCTGAGAGGCTATTAAAGCCAAAAGGCTGGTTCTGTGTCTGAAGGTTCTACGGGCGATGCTGGAGATGCAGGTGACAGAGGAGCAGCTGGAGAGCATGGCAGAGCGAGCCATCCAGGAGGCCGACCTGGACGAGGACGATGCTATTTCCTTTGATGAGTTCAAGAAGGTGAGATAGACAGTGACCCCCAAAATATTTCTTTTACCTTATGATGTAAAGCTTTTTTTTATTTGTTTGTCTTGGTATATATATATATATATATATATATATATATATATATATATATATATATATTTATATATTCATAAAAGGTTATACATAAAAAATAATTGTTTTATTCATAAATCAGCCATAGACGTTGGACACAAGAAAGCAAAACTGAGTTTTTAAATATGTAGTGTGAAGAACAAACCAGAAGAGGGCAGTAGCTACAAAATACCTGATTAATTAGGACAGTTCTGCTCAATGAATGCAAGTGTTGAGTTCTCAAAGTGGTAGTTTACAACTTACACACAGAAATACTTCAGTATAATATAATTTTTTTGAGTCAGTCAAGTTTTAAACAGATTTTACCATCACTCTTCAAACAGCACAGCTGTTTTATTAAAAAAATAAATAAAAACATATATATTATTATATTATATATTATTATTTTTTCTTTTGTTTTCAGTCACTGGAGAAAGTGAACATCGATCACAAGATGAGTATTCACTTCATGAAATGAAGGCAAAGACTGATGGGAAACCAGTCAGCCTGAGGTCAAAAGAGGAAGTTCGTATTGTTCCTGGTTTCTGAATGAGTCAGCTCTGGTGCTACGGTAGCACCAGAGCTGACTCATTCAGAAATCTTTCATCTCAGACATGAGGTAGCACTGCTACCTCATGTCTGAGATGAAAGATTTAAAGAGTGTCCGTAGAAATGCAACACCTCACCTTAAGGAGCGATCGGTTCTCAAAGACAACTGAACATCTACTGAGTAACGTGAACACCAGAAACGGGATCCTCAACAGAGAGCTCATTATGTCAATCAGCGTCAAACAGCAACATGATTTAAAAAAAAAAAGGTAATAAATGCATCTGGACTAACTCAGCAGCTATTTTCTTCCAGCAGGGAACTCCCATTTGAGCCACAGAGTGTACCAGATACAGCCAAGTATCTAATACAGAAGTAAAAGCAGAACTTCTGCAATTTGATGATCGCCCAGAAAATTACTGGTCATGAAAAGCTTCATTTCAAAATGAGTGCACGACCTCAAACTTGTAGGTCAAAAAGACTTGGATTTGATGACAAAATGGCTCAGCGCTGAGTTCATGTCTCCTGTCCAAACAGATCAAACAAGAACAGCATTTTAAAAGCAGTCTCCACTTTGGAAAGTGTCATTTTAATCATTTCTTTTTCTCGGCAAGAACTCAGTTTGCGTGTGACCAGGAGACGCCAACGCAGCAGAAACGAAGACGGGATCATCTGATTGTTGCAGTTTAGCTGCTGATTGTTCAAAAATATCTTTTCGCTACAGGAACTAAATTGAAGTGTTGTTCACACTTTTACTTTGTTTTTTTAAATCAAAAATAAAAATGAAAGTCACACATTTGTTTAGACTCACTCAGTTAGTGACTGCAACTTATTTTAGCTTTTGCTTCTCATTCTGCTTATATTTAGAGACTCTACTTTGCCTTTTTTATTGACCATGACTACTTGACCTTGTGTCCATGATAAATATGAAACAATTTAGCAATGAAACAACCCAAATATAAATTTCTAAAAATAAAAATAAAAAAATAGGTGTATCTTTTCTTAAGATGTTGTATAGTAAACCTAGTAAAACCTGAGCTGTCTTGATGATATTATTCTGTTTTTACACAAAAGGAAGGCATTGTTTCAGCCGTCTCATCATGATTTCAGATCATCTGCGTTGCCTGACCATCTTTCAACATTCAGGGCTTTTTGTGGTCTCTCTGTGGTGCATGTTGCTCAGTCTTTGAAACATCATACCAGCACAGAGTGAAGAGCTCCGTGATTGACAAACAATAACAAAAGTAAAACTGTTTGTTTTTCTTAAGACACTTGATTGAATATTTGCACTGATAGTAAACTGAACGTTTGTATTTCAACCTTATCCTGCACAACCAAGACTGTCTCACAGTATAAAGACTATAGATGTGACACAGCAGCTTTTGGAAATAACTTTTTTATTCAACTAAATCCAGTAGACATGTTATAAAAAGATTACCACTTAACAGTCCATAAAAGTCAATACTGTACAAACAATAATTAGGAAGGAGATATTATTTTTAGATATTATTACTGGAAAACAAAATGATCAGATTTATATTTGGTTTGAAAGCAAACAGCTCTAACTGAAAGCTCAGTCAACACCTAATATAGGCAATATATTTGTCCTTCTTACAAATATTAAAAGCTGGTTGTCGTCATTTTCTGGGTCGAAGGGTCTCTGACTGATATGTTTTTTTCAGATCGAGACTTGCAAGACAAGGCCACGGACCATAGGAACACAAATAAACCTGAAAAAAAAAAAAAGAAAAGACACCCTTAATCTCTTCAGCAGGTCATTCTGGTCTAAGGCATACCATTTTGTAGTCACACAGACGGACCTTGCAGGGAGTTGAGTATCGTGAACACGTAGATCCCAGGTAGGGAAGCGTATGTCAAGACGGCAAATCCCCACGGTAAGCCCAGCACGTAGCTGAGGCCCAGGACTGTGGCACAGTCCTTCCATAACCTGACCCCTTTCTCCTTTTTCATGTCCTTCCAGTCGCTGCTGCATTCATATCCTCCTTTACCGCTTCTTATCCCCCACATCTTAAACACCACCACCAGCAGCATGCAGGAATTATACAGCACCACGAGGCAGAGGAAGCCCATTGTCATGTAGCTGACTAAATCCGTCCGTTTCAACCAGCATCTGCTCGAAAATAGAGAAACAAAGCACAGAAACCATAGTCAGGTTTGCTATAGTTGGATGTTAGGTTTTGCTGGAGTGTGACAGCTAGACATATTTGGAAACCTTATTGTATAAACAGTCATTAAAACAATCTATCCACTTAAACTAAGCTGTATCTTGGATTTTCAAAATAGCTGCTGTAGAAAAACAAAAAAACAAACATAAAAACCTCCACAATATATATATCAATATCTTGGGTTTTACAAAAACTAGAGCTTTGATTCTGACAGAAAGATACAAATTTTGGGGGCCAAGGAATCCTGTGGTGCTTGTTAGTGACGTTTTAACATATTTGTTTCTGCAGATAAACTATTACAAATTTCTACTGATTTAATGGAGGGAGTTTAAAACATAATGCAAAGCACCAACCAACAGCAGTGGGTTCAATGGCCTGATTTGTATTCTAAGTCATAATTTTATTAACCATGTTTTAAACATACCTTGTATTTATCACCCACAGGCAAAGACAGAGCAGTAATGTTTTTGCTTGTGTGTGTGTGTGTACGTTTGTCTGTACCATTAGCAAAATATCTCATGAATCCCTAAGAAGGATTTTATTTAAACTTTCAGGATGTAATCACTGGTTTGACATCTACAGATGATTAACATTTGAAGTCAGTCCAATTCAAGGTGGCTGCCACAGCTGACTGACCTTAGCAAACACAAAAAAAGGCTATAGGCCAGTCAGTTTTACAGATATTGTGCAAAAATGTGGTGTGGTAATAGCTGACAGTCATCCAAGACACACACTCACGCAAGCTATCGCAATATGGAACCATACAGCCCTAAGCTGTGAATACATCCAGAAGTGCTAATGCTTGTTTTTGTGAAGTATGAGCTGTTGCTTCATTAGCCCACATTTGCTGCTGTGTAACCTCCAGAAACCTCAAACTAGCCACGAGGTCTGTTCGACAGAAAAGCCACACTCTGGTTAGTACACTGCCAAGAAGCACTGACGGATGAGAGAAAGCACCGAACAAAGTTTATCAACGTGTGACCCGTCTACACGAATCACAAGGTCCTGAAGAAATCCACTTCAAGTCACAAGGTAGCCCTGGCCGATGGGATGACTCTTGTGCAGAAGACGAGAAAGAAACCAGCTACTGTAGTGACAATGGAAGGCCACACCAAATGGTCCAATGACAGACTGATGTCCCTCACAGGATTATGATGAACCTGCCTCACAGTGAACCTGCCCACTAGGGTCATCTTTAAATTTCAAGAAATCTTAGGTGAACATTTAAAATAATGATGGTTTCTTACATTTCTGATGTGGAATTGCGGTTGTTGGAATTTCTCACTTGCAGACTATATTTGCCATAAACACCCAAAATTCCACAAATCATTGCAACCAGGGTAGGAAGACCTGGTGGAAAAAAAAAAAAAACTCAGCTCAATCATAGCACCAAAGTACAAGAATAATTTTAAAGCAAAGTGAAAAGCTCTTGACAAATATTTGGATATCTGGAAATATTTAGTCAATGACCTCAAGCTTCTCTTACGTTTTGGCCGGTGTGGAAAAACCAAAACATCTTTAACAACAAATGTTTTTGCAAATTTCATTTTCAACTTCATTTCACAGACATGCACTTCCATAAACGCAGTAACTCACCCCATCCCAAAATGCTGAGCTTGAGCAGGTATCTTCGCACATAAATGTTAAAGACTCGGACGAGGAGAAGGTAAAGATGGAATCCTTCCAGAGCTACCCAGGTGAAGGTGGCCAGTAGAGACCAGTGCAAAAACAGACCCAGACCACTACAAACCCAGTCGTTCTCCTTCAGGTTCAGAACCCAGAAACTGCAGACCAGGAAACCGAAGTGGAGGCAGAACAATGCCACCGTTAGCTGCATATGCAAGCTGATGGCCTTTTCAGGACGTTGTCGGCTGTAATAGAAGAAATGGCAGCATGTTATCATTTTCATATCACTACTGAAAAGATTGTTGGCTCAAAAATTATACACCTAATTTAACTACATCTTACAATATATATACACACACACACAAAACTAAAGTTTGGGTTCTCTAATGACCAGAGTTATAAATTACAAATGCACGGTTATTTTAGAAATGACTCTACGTAATTAGGTTTAGATCATTGGGTAAAATTGGAAAAATCCACACAGTTATGTGCTTTAATATTTATGACTCACATCTTGTTATGTACTAAGGAAGCTTCCCCTGAAACAGCACCAGTCCATCTCAAACGTTCAAACAATAAATTGTGTCAAACTTATGCCGTTGGTTATATGGACAAATGCACACATTTTGGTTTTTTTTTTAGCTCTGATTGAAATAAATTGTTTGTCATTTTTAACTCAGATTTATCATGGCTAAATTCTATCCTATAAACACCCATCATTTTTCACATACTTTTTTTTACTTTAGGTAGTTTTGCCTCTCTCCTGTTCTGCATTTTATCTTACCTGACTCTTCAATAAAGCTTCTCTCATTCAAAGCATTCACCGATTTAGTTGTCAGAAAGCAAGAAAATTCCCATTAGGATTATACGGTCACTCTTAAACAAAACATAACAAAACATTCAGTTTTAATAGTAAAGTTTAAAGCAAATGTGGAAGACAGTAATTTTATTAGTAACTGATCCACGCAACAATAAGAGTGCACAAATATGTGTGTAACAGACTAACTGCACAGTGGACAGCTAGGTGAATCTTGCCCTTGAGTGAAAATAAAACTATTTTGTTGCACAAATTTGACCATAAAGTCTCTTATTATTCAGCAGTTGTTCACTGTTGAAAACAACTTTGTTTAATGTCACCATAGCAAGCCAAACTTGGTTCATTTAAAAACAACCTTAAGTTCAAAATTCACAAAAAATGTAACCCTAATGATGAACGTACTCGTATTAGTGGTCATGTATGATGATATGAGTTTGTTTGTGTGTCCTATCCTGTGTTACAGTATATTAGCAACAGTGCTGGGACTACTGATGGCCTTACTTTTACTAATAAGACTGCATCAAAACTCTGCAGACAAGCTTGCTGTTTCTCACAAGGTGCATCAAATAGATTTGAATTACAAAATAAAGATAACATATCTGTGTACATGTTCACTTCCCTTAAATGAGCACATGCATCCAATCAGATATGAGTTGTTTACACAAAATGAACAGGGTTTGAATAAAGGCCAGTCACTGAGCTTGTTTGTCCAAAAGTGTTTGATGAGAATCCTCAGCAAAACACGACACATTTTTGGAGATACTCTCACTATAAGTAGCTATATTGTTCAAATGTGCCTACTGGTAGTGTTTCAAGCCTGAGAAGAGTGTGCACTAACCATGCACATGCTACACGTTTGCTTTTGCACTACCAGGAAACACTTTGATTTTGCAACATTCAGTACAGACATACATAAAAGGCATTTATGTCTTTTATGTATGTGGTACAGACCCTTTTCACACATTTGCAAATGCGAACAGCCTTAAATGGTTATAAGGATGGCCATGGGGTGTCATGTGGTTCTGGCGGCACTACGGTTTATTGGTCAAAAAGATTAGTATAAAGAAATGTGTGAAACATTTTGCAAGACTACCATGGTTCCTGAGTAACAATACGTGCCAAATTTGAGCAGTGCAGCTCTAAAGGAAACAGATGTCAACAAACTGCTTCATTTCTTTGATCAGATAAAAAGAGGTATTTTCTCCTTTTAGTTCAGTGTGTAGTTTAAGATATATATTTTTCACCTGCACTATAATAAGAATTTGTGACATTAAAAAAAACAACAACTTACTGCTGACCAACATAGATGAAAAAACTGATGAATGCAAACAGGGCAGAGAGTGCTGATCCAACATAGGTGATGTAACTAAGTTTCTCCTCGTTGTCTTCATCCACCTCTATGTTTGGATTCTAGAGCAAAACAACGATCCAGTTCAGCTGAAATGAATTTTACAGTCAAGGCTTTGATGGAAGCCTCCACAAGAAACATCAACTTATTACTAATGTAGGTTTCTCTTCAGTAAATTCTGCTATTTACTCATCAGGGCGCCTTCAGGCAGCAATAACATGTGACTTGTTAAAATGTTCTGTTCCTAACTGCATTTTAAGATGGAGAAAACCAGGAAGGAAAGGCTGTTAGGAAAGGAGGAAACAATGACTATCGTAATGTGAAAGAAGGAGTTAGTTTCCAAATCAACGGATCCTCCAAATTCTAGCATGCACTACATGTTTTACAGCAAATAAAGCTATCCTTACTCTTTTATTGTTATAAAGTTATATAGTTATATAAAAGTTGTACAAAAGTAATGTCATAAACATTTAGATCCAGTCTATTTAAATGTGAAAGGTCGGTGCTACCAAAGTACATGCTTATGACTTCTTGATACTTTTAATTGGGTGAGGATGTTTTTTAGTGGTTACTGACAGAAAGATATTAATTACCACAAGCACAGCAAAGAAGCTGAGATGACTGCAGTGGCAGATAATTTCCTTTCCCTCTTTACTGGTTTCACAGCCATCTCTGCTCCAGGAACCTAAAGTCACACACATTGTGTCAGTCTCAGACTACATTCTTAATTAAACGTAATAAAGTTGTTTGCATATTTAATCTACCTGTTTCGTTTGGAGCCACTGGCTCCTCCCAAAACACACAGATTCCATTTATTGCCTGAAACAAATGAAAGGGATCAAAATAAGGAAAGCAAGTTAGAACATTTTGCAAATTAAAACATCATAATTCATAGTTTAATGGTTCTCCTTTATTCTCTTTTGGTTGTTATTGTTTTACCGTTGTATTATGCCTGAATCTTAACTCGATGGGTTCGGAGAGGTTTTTGACTGGTCTGAGCCCTGCCTTCACAAACAGAACGTTCTCCTCTAAAACCTCTCCCTGTGGGCGGTCCAGCTGCTGGGGAAATACAGCTCTTCCTTTACTTGGACGAGGTGTCTGCTGCTGTAAAGGAACACAGAGTCATTAAAGATTTTTGCAATAATAGTAGCAGTATTATCAAAATCAAGCTTTATTTGCTTTCCACAGGACGCAGCACAGGACACAGTATAGACATCAGTGCTAAGAAGGACACAAGGTAGTGCTGCCATATTGCCATACTTCATACGGTTCTGTCATACTTGCTCTGACCAAAACCAGTTGATTTAAAGTGAAAGTCTGAATTGTTGGGTTTGTTGCATGTTTAGAGATACAGACCTTAAAAAGTGTGCTGTTGATCAGTGTGGCCACCAGCAGGACTTCCTGCTCAGCTGTATTTGCTCTACTTTTCTGAAGAGCCGAGGACGGGACTCGAACCGTGTATTTATTCATTATGTCCAGTTCAGCCTAAATTCACAGGCACAGGAAAAAAAAACACAACACAACTCTGAATCTCATACAAAAAAAGAAAACTGTAACATTTAGCCAAGAACAGAACACAACTTGTTTATAAAGCTGTTCAAAAATCTGGATTTCTGTCAGTAAATATAACTTTATATGGTTTCTGTTTATGAGTGAATATTGGTCATCATGTAAACAACATTTTATTCAGACCATTTATATGTTCATATTTAAAATAACAAGTCCATTTTGTATTTCAGATAAAAGTTTTTTACATTTTAAAGCTGACTGATCTCATAGTTCAGCCTTACCTTCTGTGATGAATTCACTCTTCCATGTTTGAAGTCAGGGCGAGGAGGCCCACGAGGCAATCTGCAATTTACAATTTGGTCCTCATAGCACCTATGAATGAACACATGATGTTTGACTTGTTTCAGTTCAACATTTTAGCAAATTAAACAAGAGACAAAGATTATCAGTTGTAGAGGTACAGCCAGTAGTTGCTTTGTGAGAGTTAAATGAGATCTTTCTAGTTGTTTATGAGGTATTTTGCTAACGGTGCTTCCAAATCAACACACATTTACAGACACAGGCACAAACATGATCACTGCTTTGCCTTTGACTTCAGACACAATAATGATTTGAACAGTGCGTACACTTCTTTGGCTCATGAAGCCATTTCTAAACACTGAAAAGACAAATGAATTCTGCATCCTGGAAGCTCTGTAATCAGAAAACTACAGAAATTTTAAAACCACCAAAAATAGACTATAGGAAGAAAAGGATGAAAACAGAGAAATGGGGCCAACAACAAGAACAAAAGCTATAAAAGCTGTGGCAGCAGTAAAATCTATATACGGATGTATGTGAAAACTACATTTATTTATTTATTCAAGTTTATTTCTTAGGTTCAGATGATGGGAAACACGCTAATTTGCAACACTTGTTTCCAGAAGGGCTTTTATAAAGATAAAAAAAAAAAAAAACACACAACAAGCAGGAATACAGCATCATATTAGAATCCATTTGATACGTTACCTGGTCCAAATAGCCAGATCTGTGTTCCGACAGTCCTCGATGACCAAGTCACAGCTGATTGCTAAAGTGAGACGCAGGAAGTGAACTGGTCAGAAGGAGCTCTGCTGATTGTTGAACACTGAATGAACTCAGTAACATATCTGAGTCCAGAGTAACACAGACAGAAAGAGACCTCTCTGTAACTTTTGGAACATCACTAAAAAAACACAACATATAAAGTTTACTCACTCTTAGCCTGGGATGTAAAAAAGCAGAGTGTGAGGAGAATAAGAGTAATCCACATCGTGCCTCTGATTGTTTCTGTTCCAGCTGCTACAACCGCATGTGCAGCGTTGCTCTGCAAGGCTGAGGCTTGACTGCTGAAGTGGGCTAGGAGTTTCACATCTACTTTCATAACCTTCTGGCACAGACAACGTTGATGATCAGAGCAGGAAATGAGCTACTCATGGTTTATAAATTTGGGTAATGACCTATTTTTTGAAGCTGTTGCTTAAAAACTTTCCACAGAATTTTATTCTACCAAAAAATGTACCAGCTTGTTGACCGAGAGTTTAGTGACAGGTCAGTGTGTGGGTATTTAACTTAGTTTGAATCACAGATACCACTTTATATTGAGGGTACATAAAGAATGCTTTATAAATAAGTTATTCATGAGTTTGTGTACCATTTATAAAACATTAATAAGCTGTTATAAAACACTCCATACATTGAAGCTGGCCCACTAGTTGCAGTACTTTTAGTTTCTCAGGTAAATGTAATTCTTTAAACTTTTTTTTAACTAAACTAACACTTTATATCTACAAACACTCATTCTGCTTGCAGGTAAATTACAAATATTTGGTACTGAAAATCAAGGTAAACAGTGAAGATGGGGAGTATAGAAAATTGTTTGGTCACTATCAGGCTAGAAAAAAGTCAGTATTCTTTTATCTAATGCAGTGACTGCCTTCTAATTGTTTATTAAGTGTTTACAGCTTAATGAACAACTTCACTGTTCAGTATTACTCAATAATTTGTAAGGGTATCCTGATTTTGAAGTGGTATAGAGTGTGATTATCATATATGAAGCTGCCATGAGAATAACATTAGTCGCTGTTTAGAGAAAACACGAAGTTGTCACATGTGACTGTTTTCCTTTACGCAAGAAAGACGAAACAGTGATGTCCGGGAGGAGGCCGAGAAGTTCTGATGCTTTTGGCTTGCAGCAGAAGTGAAACTCATATTTAGACCACATGGTGTGTTTAAAGGTTGGCAGCTTACGCAAGAATGTGAAAATTCTTCCCCTGGGAGGATTTAAAACGAAACATGTTGTATTTATAGTAATGTGAGAACAACTTACAGCTCTGTCCAACTAGTCATGTCATGAGGTCTTTAAAACAGCTGATTTACCATAAGTGATACAAATCCACATTAGTCTGAACTAATTGCAGAAAATTTGTTTCAATTCATTCCTGAAAACCCTCTGTCTTTCATGTTCTTATATATATATATATGTTCTTTTTTTATTTTTGGATTATAAAGTCACTGAAAGAAACCGAAACTACACTGACAAACATAGTAAAAACAAAATTGAATATATTCAGTGTGTTGCCTCAAGCTTTGAGTTTCTTTGAGCACCTGATTAGCATCTGTTGAGGCTGACTACCGGTAGTTTAACAACACCATCATTGAGAAACCTTTTTGTTTCAACAAGAAAAACCTCAAAAGGTTAAGCTGATGTGACATAATGGATAGACATAGAGTTCTCTAAGCTACCCACCAGAGGCCAGCCACAAAATGCCACTTATAGAAGACACCTCACACCAATGTTTCCACACTGAGAAGATGATGACTAGAGGTGGGGAAAATCCAGGCCAAGAGGGGGAGCCTGATGAAGGAGTCAGCGCTTCATCTGATTTAGAGGCCAAGGCAGCAACCAACTCTGAGGACAAGCTGGAGGAGCGGGCAGCATTGGTGAAATCTCTTATGCATCTCTCAAGCAGCCAGAGACCAGAGGACGGAGAAAGACATCTCACGCCAAGGGCAAAGGTGGAAAAGCATACAGCATCAATTTCAACAGATTCAGCTTCAAGTAAATACTGTACTCGCTGTACTACCTGTGACATCCAGGTGGCCCATGGTGTCAGGTCCACAATGGAGCCAAAATTTCTTCCCTTGTCACAGGATGGCGACATTGAGCCATTTATGACAACATTTGAGACAATGGCCCAGGTCTGCTCATCTTGTCCCCGTGTTGACAGATAAAACCCACACAGCTTATGTTCTCATGAACATAGTAGACTCTGAGAAATATGACAAAGTGAAAGAGGCAATTTTGGCAAAATATGAGATCACTGCTGATACTTATCGACGCCGCTTCAGATCCCTGAGGGTGGAACCAGGTGAGACGCCACGTGACCTTTATGTATGATTGAAAGACTTGTTTTCCAGTAAGTCCACTGGGGGTGAACAGGGCTCTGGCCACGCTCAGGGTAGGAATGTTTCTAATTCTAGGCAGCTCCCTTCCCAAAGATCAAGATATAAGATGTTATAACCCCCGCAAAAAATTGTAAAAATTCATAGTGTGACGGTCAGAACCTGGGGGTTTATTTGATGCCATTTTCATTAAGGCAGCATTCAACTCCTCAAATTTAAATTCAGCATCACAGTCTTCTTTGTAAGATGTCTCAGTCTGTGGTATCAGAGTGGATATGTTGTCAAAAATGCGATTACAATCTACTTCTGAATGTTTAGCTGCGTTTTATTCGGAATAAAGCATAAAAACTTCCTTTCCTAATACTTTAGGCTCTTTTACATTATTTCCCATTTATTAAAAGACTTGAGACACAGTTACTCTGCTGCCTGTTTTCTTCTAAGTTAAAGAAATAAGAGGAGTTATTTTCCCCTACTTCAATCCACTTTGAAGAAGATCTCAGAAAGGCACAGTGTGCTCCGTCCAAATAAAGTAGATCTAATTTAGTTTGTAATTCCATAAGATTACTTTTCTCTTCACTATTTAAATCATGTTTGACACAACATTGATGTATTTCTTTCAAAAGATTGCTCTCGTATTTTTTTTTGCTCACGATTGAGGTTTTTGCTAAATTGGATGCTAAATTCTCTGATTTTAAACTTGACAAATTCACATTTATTAATGTCTCCTATGAGTGAGTCATTAGCTTCAACTTCATTAAGTAGTTCTCTAATCTTTGTGTAATGTTCCTCATATTGTAACAATTTAGCATTGAACTTCCAGTAGCCCTTTTTTGTATAATTTCCTAACTACAGGTTCCAGACTCAGTTCTATGAAACAATGGTCTGCAAGGGGAGCTTTTTATATTACAATTATTGAATTATGATTTAATGTAATATCACTCCCTAACCAATAGTCAATCCTAGATTTAAAGCTTCCATTCGGCTTAAACCGCGAAAAGCCTTGAGACCTTGGGTTCATTACTCTCCAAATATCATTCAGATTATTGTTTATCATAAAGTCGTTCATCAAACAATTACGTTGGGGTCTCCCCAGTCTTGGAGGCCATCTATCCAACAACTCATCAGGGGTCATATTCCAATCACCTCATTAAAATATAATCAGTAGGATATCAACCTTTAAGTTCTGAAATCACATTTGTTAAGTCTGCTGACATTACTCTGTTTTGATCATTATTACACCCATATATATTGGACAATATGATAGACTGTCTGTTCTCACCACAGCTCTCAGCAGGTGTCTCCCAGTATCAGTCCGGTGTGTAATAATTTCTCCTGGAAAATTGTTAAAACATCAAACTACCCCTACCAATTGGGTAGAGCCATGACTGAACAGGATCTTATCACCCTATTGATTCATCCAAAAAGAAGTGTCCACATCCGAGGAATGAGTCTCTTGCAAAATCAAACAATGTTATGTTTGCCCTTTTTAAAATAAAAACGCAGCTTCCCTTTTAACAATTTATTTCAAGTCCCTGACATTTAAAGAACTAAAAGAAATTTTAACACTTAACATAAACTCCAAACAGTTTTTTTATAAAGTCACAAAAACTCAACAAGTAGAAAAGCAAAAAAAAGCTCACTGGTTGATCTCCTTGAATATGAGAGGTTATCCATCAAACACATTTCAGAGATCATTAAAGATTAAATTTCAACTTCAGATGCTACATGACGGATAAGAACAATTACATATATGTAATATATGAAATGATATCATGTACACATATCAAAGACAGAAGAATGAACAAAGAATAATTATTTAGCTTTCATTGGTTATTCAGTTTTGCTGAAAGCGAGGAACACTGAGAAACGTCATGCAGTCAGGGCTACTCATCAGATGAAGGATTTTGTTTTAGGGTCCAGGCTCCTCATTACCATGGAGACAGGATTAGGAGACTGGGACTGGCTGGAATCGACGACAGTACCTGAAGTCTGTATGAGGAAAAAGAAGAGTTCTCATGTGAGAGTGGAACAAATATGCATTCTGTGAAGGTTGGAAAAAAACCTCCAGACACACAAATCCACTTATTCTGTGTTTCTACACACAGTTAGACAAAAATATTATGATATTCTTTCAGAAAGCTGTACCACACTAATGTAAGAACCATCTATTTCTGCCGTTTGTGTTTGAAAATAACCATATTCTTCATGTTAGAAACTGTAATGTGAAATAGATGGATGATGATTTAAAGATTTAGAAAACAGTATTTGTATAAATCACTATGAAAATTTTGAGATAGTAGTTGTTATAAGAGTTAGAAACACAACACAACATAGCTAAAGACCTGATACACATAGTTACACAGGAGTTATTAATGGCCAGATAACCAGTAGTGTGAAACCAAAAAAAAGGCAAACTACCTTAAATAAATATAAGGAATGTGATGGGGTGTCATGTGGTCTAACAGCACCTACAGTTTCATTTTACTGATGCAACAATGTTTGTCAAGTTTAAACCATGAAGACTAAAGGAAACACACATTTCACATCAACAAATTGCTTCATTTCTTTGACCAGATAAAAAAGCAGTTATCTCTTTTTAGTTCTGCATGTAGTTTATGACCTTCACTACAATAAGAATAATAAAAAACAAAACAAACTTACACAGGCCAACACAGATGAATACAGTGATGAATGTGAGTAGGACAAGGAGACTTGATATAATGTAGGTGATGTAACTAAGGTTCTCCTCGTTGCCTTCATCCACCTCTATGTTTGGATTCTAGAGCAAAACAACGATCCAGGTCAGCTGAAATGCAATTTATAGTCAAGGCTTTGATGGAAGCCTCCACAAGAAACTTTAACTTATTACAATGTATGTTTTTTTTTGTCAGACGTTCTGACATTTACCCAACAGGGCGCCTTCAAACAACAAAAACATGTTGAAATGTTGTTACTAAACTGCATTTTAAGGTAGAGGAAACCAGGAAAGGAAGAATTGTGAAATAAGTTATATTCCAACTCAGTTTCTAAATCATTCATTAAATTCATCCTGACTCTTTAATAATTGTGGAAAAAATGTACAAAAGTATTGTCAAATAATATTTAGACGATTTAAATGTGAAATGTTGGTCCTACTACAGTACCTGCATTGCATAGTTAGGACTTCTGATTGGATGGTCTTAAATGGGTAAGGTTTTTTTTAAGAGGTCACGCACATTTTTGGAAATAAGTGATAAAAAATAATAATTACCACAAGCACAGCAAAGAAGCTGAGATGACTGCAGTGGCAGATAATTTCCTTTCTCTCTTTACTGGTTTCACAGCCATCTCTGCTCCAGGAACCTAAAATCACACACATTGTGTCAGTCTCAGACTACATTCTTAATTAAACGTAATAAAGTTGTTTGCATATTTAATCTACCTGTTTCGTTTGGAGCCACTGGCTCCTCCCAAAACACACAGATTCCATTTATTGCCTGAAACAAATGAAAGGGATCAAAATAAGGAAAGCAAGTTAGAACATTTTACAAATTAAAACATCATACTTCATAGTTTAATGGTTCTCCTTTATTTTCTTTTGGTTGTTATTGTTTTACCGTTGTATTATGCCTGAATCTTAACTCGATGGGTTCGGAGAGGTTTTTGACTGGTCTGAGCCCTGCCTTCACAAACAGAACGTTCTCCTCTAAAACCTCTCCCTGTGGGCGGTCCAGCTGCTGGGGAAATACAGCTCTTCCTTTACTTGGACGAGGTGTCTGCTGCTGTAAAGGAACACAGAGTCATTAAAGATTTTTGCAATAATAGTAGCAGTATTATCAAAATCAAGCTTTATTTGCTTTCCACAGGACGCAGCACAGGACACAGTATAGACATCAGTGCTAAGAAGGACACAAGGTAGTGCTGCCATATTGCCATACTTCATACGGTTCTGTCATACTTGCTCTGACCAAAACCAGTTGATTTAAAGTGAAAGTCTGAATTGTTGGGTTTGTTGCATGTTTAGAGATACAGACCTTAAAAAGTGTGCTGTTGATCAGTGTGGCCACCAGCAGGACTTCCTGCTCAGCTGTATTTGCTCTACTTTTCTGAAGAGCCGAGGACGGGACTCGAACCGTGTATTTATTCATTATGTCCAGTTCAGCCTAAATTCACAGGCACAGGAAAAAAAAACACAACACAACTCTGAATCTCATACAAAAAAAGAAAACTGTAACATTTAGCCAAGAACAGAACACAGCTTGTTTATAAAGCTGTTCAAAAATCTGGATTTCTGTCAGTAAATATAACTTTATATGGTTTCTGTTTATGAGTGAATATTGGTCATCATGTAAACAACATTTTATTCAGACCATTTATATGTTCATATTTAAAATAACAAGTCCATTTTGTATTTCAGATAAAAGTTTTTTACATTTTAAAGCTGACTGATCTCATAGTTCAGCCTTACCTTCTGTGATGAATTCACTCTTCCATGTTTGAAGTCAGGGCGAGGAGGCCCACGAGGCAATCTGCAATTTACAATTTGGTCCTCATAGCACCTATGAATGAACACATGATGTTTGACTTGTTTCAGTTCAACATTTTAGCAAATTAAACAAGAGACAAAGATTATCAGTTGTAGAGGTACAGCCAGTAGTTGCTTTGTGAGAGTTAAATGAGATCTTTCTAGTTGTTTATGAGGTATTTTGCTAACGGTGCTTCCAAATCAACACACATTTACAGACACAGGCACAAACATGATCACTGCTTTGCCTTTGACTTCAGACACAATAATGATTTGAACAGTGCGTACACTTCTTTGGCTCATGAAGCCATTTCTAAACACTGAAAAGACAAATGAATTCTGCATCCTGGAAGCTCTGTAATCAGAAAACTACAGAAATTTTAAAACCACCAAAAATAGACTATAGGAAGAAAAGGGTGAAAACAGAGAAATGGGGCCAACAACAAGAACAAAAGCTATAAAAGCTGTGGCAGCAGTAAAATCTATATCGTTAGCCTAATAGCACAATTGCCTAAGTCATTTTTTGGCCAAATTGTGATGTCTGCCTAACTTTACTCTCCTAACACTGCTGCATCACCTTGCCTTATTGCCTATGTCCTCAGCCTATCAGAATGCGTTTTAGAGTCTAAAATCACTGTCTGCCTTAGTCATCTTTTTGACTTAGGCATTTTGCTGCTACATACAAAGATGGCAGACTGCATGAGAATGAGGGCTCTGCTGACCACAAATGAAGCATTATCTCTTCTCTTTGAGTCATCTGGTAAGCTAGACAGTAAATGTACTTTCAGTCAATCAAAGGGGGTAGGAACTGTGTGGTTAAACTTTTTTTTTTTTTAGCATTTTTAAAGTTATCATAGTCCAGTACAGTGCATATACAATTTTTTTAAAACATGTACCAAATCCAGAATACATCCTCAGCAATGTCCTTATTAGGTATAATATTTCAGGCAGTTACCCTCTGAGTTCTCAAGTACTCCAACTCTATCACAGAGGTCCCCAACCCCCGGGCTACGGTCTGGTACCGGTGGTGTATCTTATTTTAAAGGGCATGTTTAAACATCGCCATATTGACCAGAGAACATTAGGAAGAGGAGAGACTGTTATTCATGTTGATAACTCAACACCAGGACACAACTAACAAAGCTGTGAGTACACATTAGATTTACGTTTATTATGTTTTAAAAAATACCCCCGTTTTCATGCTCGTCGTATCATTTTATTCTGTTGTATTTATCCACCACACCTTTAAAGGCCGGTTTTGACTGGAAAAAAGACATTTTGACTCGAAATAAGACTGGAAATAATAAGTATTCTTGGTAAGATTTTGAGGTTTTGAAATGAACCTATTCATTTCCCATGGTTTACTGTTAACATTCAGCAGCACTTTATTTTCTTCTGTTTCAGGGTCAGGAAATAGACTTGATATCAATTTGGAGAAGGACTTAGAGAAGGATTTAGATGACAGTGGACCTGAGATAGAAGGAAATAACATAGACGCAAGGCAACAGATTGAAGAAGAAACAGACAGTAAAGCCTCCACAGCTGATTCTGATCCTGATTTATGGTCAGAAAGTGAACATGAAGACTCTGTCTTGGAAGAGGACTATAGACCTGATGACCGCCCAGATAATGATAGTGAGGAGGGAGGAGGTGAGAGGGAAGAAGAAACAGAAGCTGCACTTGTAGCTTCTGCTGTTAAATCTCACAAGTGTCCAAAGTCACATGCGGAAGCGACCGGTGATTAAAGAGAAGCATCTCAAGGGAGAAAGTTACACTGAACAGCGCATCATCAAAGATATTTACACTCCCTTGTCATTGTCATCTTCGAGACTGCATGTCTGCATCCATCCCCGTACACGGTCACCCAGCTGTTCCACATCTGGGGCCTATGTCACCAACATTTGACCAGGAAGAAAAGTTGGAGACCCCACAGCCCATGACCTTCGGGCTGTCCAGTACCTGGCAGATGGTCGAATCCGGTACAAGTTGGATTTCGAGTCTGACTGGGAGGACCTGCCTCAGCGAATCAGCATCCCCAAAGAACCATTCTACTGGGTCCCACTCTTTCCTGCCAACTTGCCAATTACTCTCTAGAAATTCAATGACTTGCAGGCAGTGAAACCAGTACTACCAAGAGTGGCCCACCAGTACTATGACAGTGTGAAAACAAGGTAACACAGCACCTGAGCAGGACTTGGGTTAAGGTTAGACAAGTGCAACAACCTCGTTAAGGTTACACATTCAAAACAATTTGCTTAAAGTTAGAAAAGTAAAACAACTTGGTTATGTTATTGTGTTTGTATGTAAGAGAGGAATCGCCTAAGTCAAGGCATTTTCTGCCTAAGTCACTTTTATTTGTTATGCAAACAATGTTGTGCCTTACTTTTTTTGGAAACTTATTCACACACTGGTTGAACCTTCTGTTACAATATCAATAAAAAATTACGGTCTGCTCGCTGAAAAAGTTGTTTTTTCTTGTTTTCTGAAAACATTCAAACATGACTTAGGCAATTATGCTATTAGGCTAACGATATACGGATGTATGTGAAAGCTATATTTTTTTATTCAAGTTTATTTCTTAGGTTCAGATGATGGGAAACACGCAAATTTGCAACACTTGTTTCCAGAAGGGCTTTTATAAAGATAAAAAAAAATACAACAAGCAGGAATACAGCATCATATTAGAATCTATTTGATACGTTACCTGGTCCAAAAAGCCGGATCTGTTTTCAGACAGTCCTCGATGACCATTTGACAGCTGATTCCTAAAGTGAGACGCAGGAAGTGAACTGGTCAGAAGGAGCTCTGCTGATTGTTGAACACCGAATGAACTCAGTAACATATCTGAGTCCAGAGTAACACAGACAGAAAGAGACCTCTCTGTAACTTTTGGAACATCACTAAAAAACACAACATATAAAGTTTACTCACTCGTAGCCTGGGATGTAAAAAAGCAGACTGTGAGGAGAATAAGAGTAATCCACATCGTGCCTCTGATTGTTTCTGTTCCAGCTGCTACAACCGCATGTGCAGCGTTGCTCTGCAAGGCTGAGGCTTGACTGCTGAAGTGGGCTAGGAGTTTCACATCTACTTTCATAACCTTCTGGCATGGCAGACATTGATGATCAGAGCAGAAAATTAGTCATTTATAAAGCATGGGTACATGGTTTATAAATTTGGGTAATGACCTAATTTTTTGAAGCTGTTGCTTAAAAACTTTCCACAGAATTTTATTCTACCAAAAAATGTACCAGCTTGTTGACCGAGAGTTTAGTTTTTAAAACACTTTATACATTGAAGCAGGCCCACTAGGTGGCAAAATTTGGTGTGGTACTTATATTTGTTTGGGTAGATGTATATTTTAGTAGTTGCTCAGCCGTTCATTTATTTATTTATTTTTACACTAAACTAACATTTTGTTTTGTTAAAATACCAATGGCAGCTCATGATGACGTTTCCTGGATGTCAGAGGCTGAAGACGCCTGTGTGCAGTACATGAGTTTTAGGTCTGCCTGATTAAAAAACACGATTTAAACAAACTGTAGAATGTAACAAATGTTACATGACTTCCGTTTTGACTCAGAAACATGGCTGGTAGTCCATTTTTCATCGACTTGACTGTGTGGCCAGAGATCTACTGACCTGTGTACAATTAGTTGTAGCAGCTACTTTGGCAATCTAAGCTCCTGGTCCAATTGTTCTTACTCATGGCATAACCTTAAAGGTACCTAATGAAGTGTCATTGATTTTACTCCAAAATACAATGTCTGTTTCACATTGTCATGCACGGCTGTGTTACTTTCATAGTCACAGCTAAAAATAAAACCATCCGCTGAGCTAAACCGCTCAACTTATTTACCAACTGCTGAAGATAGTGATCAGCATAACTGTCTGCAGGATATTGAAAAAAAAAGTACTGCTGCCTCAAGCACAAGTAACTGATATATCTTTTTTAGACGCAGGACTAGCCATGTTTATTGATGATTTGGGTATGAAAAATGAAAATGGGACAAAGGCATCATGATATGCTGATGTTGTTGTGACACACTCAGAAGTATTAAAAGCTTCCATCTTCATTACTCAGCACAAGCCGACAAACTTGCAGGCCTGACAGAAGTCTGTAAAATAGCAAACAATTAAAAAGTTCATATTTATACTGATCATCAGTACACTTTCTCTACTGCTTACGTGTTTGCCCAACAGTGGAAAAGTGCAGGAATGGGAACTTTAACAGGGAAACCTGTTAACCAGATGCCATCTGCAAATGTGCTGCACACACCCATTAAACAGATCCTGTATTTACAAGAAACTGAAGACAGATGAAGAAGTTATGAAAGCTACATAAAAATCATCCATGCTTTTACAACAGAAGTATGAACAAGATGCTGATTTTTAAGTCATGATGTTTTTTTTAAAGACCATGCAGACTGTCTACAGAGAAGCTAAACAAATCAATCAGGGAGTTTTCTGTTTTCTGTTGAAATGAAAATTTCAATCCCTACAACACTGTAGGGATGGCACAATACTCTTTTATAGGACATACACTCATTAGACAGAACTATTGTGCACTGGAGTAAAACCTAATATTTTTATTTACAAAGAGAAAAAAAAACAAATCTGCCCAAATGTAACACTCAGTGTTGGATAATTCTTATGGGGGAAAAAAATCAGTATTCAAGGAAAAATAAAGATTAAGATTATCTTTTTTGCCATTCGCTGAACCAGAACATAGAGGAACCCACAGGAACATCAACTCTGAAAAGTCAAACAGGCACTCCAACATTAGTCACTGTGGTTGGAGCTGGTAGAAATAACACACTAAATACAACCAACAGTGTGCATAAATTAGTATGCATTCACGTGTCGCAAATCTTGCATAGATATAAAATGGCAAGACATTATAAATGACCATTAATTATTTGTATAAAACCACATACATAAAATACTGGAATGATTCATCACCATCACCATCACCATTGGTCAATTGTTAATTGTTAAACATATCATCAGCTTTTCCATTACATCCATTTTTTTTGTCTTATTATCATTTGTGCTTAAAATCATTTCAATAAAACAATTTAAATGTATAACATGTATAGTATAATTACAAGATAATATAACCATTTTGTATGAATCACATTTTTTAATTGAAATAGTACATATCCTTAATCTATTAAAGAGATGTTTCAAAAGTGTTACTTAGTCAAAGGAATTTTGATAATAACTCAAAAATGATAAAACTTAAAGTATAATAGAAGTTAAGAAAATCTGATCTAATATAATGAGAGTGTTACACTAGCAAAGGGGTTATTGAGATCTATTCAGAGGTGTGATAGAAAAGGAGATCTAATCAACTTTGGTGCCTGAAGTTGCCACATAAGTTGAAGACAGTTTCTCCTCCATTTGCCTCTTCCTCTGCTTGTTTGCTGAGAGGTAGATCCACAAGAAGATGAAGAAACCTTGGTTAAAACACACACACACACACACACACACACACACACACACACATGGTGAGCTGATGTCAAAGGCATAAAAGATTTGATAAAACCCCGGAAATAAACAGAGATTTAATCAAAAGATCCAAAAACACAACAGTCACCTTGTAAAGAGTTGAGGATGCAGAAAAGGTAAAGAATGGGGTAGTTGACATATCCAGATCCCAGGAATGCCAGGCCCCAGGTGGTCCCCATCAGGCAGGTAAGACCCAGCAGAGTTAGGCCACTCTTGCAGGACGTGCTGAACCTCTGTCGCTCCTCCTTGAACTTTCCTCTAGTGTTAGCTCTGAGCTTTGAGTTACTCTTTGACACCTGTTTCATCTTACAGATGCTAGAGCCCACCGCCAACAATATGCCAGAGTTGAGGATGAAAATAAGGGTGAAATACGCAAGATTCAGTGAGTAGAAGAAGGAGTCATCTATGATCCAGCAGCTGTAAAACAGGATGTTGGATGAAGTTTTTAACATTGCAAAGAGGTGTAGGCATATCAGTTAAGAGTACAATGGGCAAAAGGAAGGAAATTAATATAACAAATGTTTCACCAGCAGCAGACACTATCATGAAATTTTGCATTTAGATTTACATGTGAAAGTTTCAAAGGTAGGGGAAGTTATACATTCCTGTTTGGGATTTAAACAAACTTCCTCACCAAGTAATTTTCCAGAAAACAAATGTTTAGGATGTTAAAACATAATAAACTTTGAATAGAGATCACAAGGGAGTCTGATCTTTCCTATCAATTTATCTGCAATAAAATGTCTTAGACAACCTCCTTTTGATTAAACTCCAAACAAAGCATAGCCTTTGTGAAATTTTTTTATGTGCTGCTAAAAACCTGACGCACTCTGATCTTTAGTTTAATCTACTGATGAGCAATATTAGAGCTAATGCCCACCAGGGCTAAATTTATTCAAAATACTAATTTAAAAGCAAATTTTCACTAAAGTAGTTTACAGAGAGAGATGGTTTAGGAAAAAAAAATACAATTTTGGTTCTAAAACTGCATGAAAAGCATTAAATCATCATAAAAAAGGAAGTAAATTGCACAATCCCTGTTTGATAGATCTTGCTATGATTAAAGTTGACATGAATGCTACTTAAGCCTCATAAAAAGTGGTTATCATTTACTTACATTGCATTGGTTTGGTTAGTATCCGACATGGTCAGCTGTGTAACTCCGTAAAACTGTTTGAAGTCCTTCACTCCCAAAGAGGTTGCCACAATTATACCAGGAATCCCTAGAAATCACACAAATCCACACATAATTTCAAACATTTTGGGATGTCATATGTTATTGTGTGGGGTTGTAGTAAAGGAAGGTACCTGCTACAGATGGACTTTATTTATACATTCAAAGCATATTTCAAGTCTTAAATTTTAATAAATGCTCATTTAATTTAGATAATAATAATAAATATATTCATCCAAAACATTAGTTGGATCATTCGGGTTCAATAATCACATGTACAGAAAATACAGAAGTCTCATTCATGGTGTCATTAGCCTCTGGTTCTGTAACAGTCTACAGAACAGAGTACAGTTCATAAAGGTGCACTGACATCATTGTTTTGCATACTTTTATTGTGAAACTTTTAGTTTTGTATTTTTCCATCACATCATTGATTTTCGGTAGCTAGCCAAAAGTGATCATAATGAGACCTAGACTATGAGAAAGGTTCAACATATCCCAGGTTTCTGTCTTAGCGAACCCTAACAATAAAATCTTTGCTTGGTGTCCAGGAAAACTGAGAATATACACAACATAAAAATGATAAAAAGCATTCCCACATCATTAAGGCATGATGGAGCTAACCATTTACATTAGGATAGGGCCTAGAATAGGATAAAGAAGTAAAGTGACCATTATTAGTTACTTAATAGTAGAGAATAAATGGAGTTTAATAAGATGATGCTTCTTCCTACGTCTTTTTGAAAATGGTATTTACTTTATTATTTTACTTAATGTTGTGTTGCTTAATAAAGCCTCATCAATCAACAAATTGATGAATCAATCAACCAATCAATGACTTAAACTGGTACAATGTGCTGAAGGAGCCACCTTTTACTGAGACATGAAGTTTTAACATCTCTCTTTCTAAATGTAAGTCCAGCTGTTTCAAAAACTCTTTGTACTAAATGAACTTGCTTTTCTGCTCTACATAAAAATCCCACAAAACCCTGATGAACCACTTCGGTTCTGCACCACTCACCCCATCCGGCAAGAGACAGTTTGAGCAGGTAGTGTTTGTAATAGGTGTTGAACACCTTTATCAACAGGAGGTAGAGGTGAAGCGCCTCTATAGCCATCCAGGTGAAGCAGCAGAGCAGAGAGTAATGCATGAGTGCTGCAACCAATTCACACACCCAGTCCAGGTTCACTCTGGCCCCCCACTCAGTGAGCAGGAAGGTTGAATTGAGCAGAAATAAGGCCCCGCTCAGAGACACGTGGATAGAAATAGAGTTGTCCATTTTGTAATTTCTGAAAGAGAAAAACAAGAAGATTCATTAAAGAACTATGATCAGACCACATGGAAATATGAGACACTACTTATTAAATCTCAACTAGAATACTTTAACACAATCATGCTACAATTATTTTACATTAGTCTTGTGCTTTTAAATTTTAAATTGGCTACAATATCAGCATTGTATGTTTAAGTCTGATAATATATACAGTATTTTTCAGTCTGGGATATCATCAGGAGCAGAATCAGTGATCAGGTGGCACTTTCTACAGAGAATATGATCGGGAACTCTCAACATAAGCTGAGCATCTCCTCAGGACTCCCAGGTCAGCAGGGCCTCCAAAGAGAGCTTTAAAACTCACACAAGACATGTTGATGAATGTACACATTTACATTAGTTGTAATCATACAAAAAAGAAAAGAAAGGAAAAAACTACATAGTTTAATAGTTATGCAACAAAGTCTTAATTTCATGATAGTGTTTTATTAATCCTGCTGCTTGTGTCTAAAGCTGGAATCACATTTCATATATCAATTTCATTGGAGACAGTTGGTTGGTACTTGCCCAATTCCAATGGAAACAGTAAGGATGTTCTTAATTTTTCTTTGTTTTTGGTAAATACCATTGGCTCAGTGTGAAATGTCATGTTATTTTGCTGCACAGTTGCAGCTGATACAACTTTTGATCTGTGGATGCTCACCGACTGAATAGATATGTCAGAAATGACAAAGCACTGAAGAAAGCGGACAGGCCACAGCCTATGTAACTGATGTATGACAGTATTTCCCAGTGTTTTTTTGCAATTGACTCTTTTATCTGTGAAAAACAGAAGAAAAAAAAGAGGTGGAAGAGGATTAGGGCCACAGTGACACAAAAAAAGTTTCTTCAGTAGCAACTGGTTTGATTTCAGTGACATTTAGAAATAAGACATATGTTTAAACAATATTTATTTATAGTTTTTCTTAATATTAACAGTGGATTTGAATGCAGATCATTCATTCTTTTTTATTATGCCATTATTTATGCCCATGACTTTGCATAATTTACTTATCAGCTGTTGATTTAAGAAAACTGTGTCATAAAGAGGAAGTTAGTCAAAGCAGGTGTGTCTCATTACCAGCAGGACAGCAAATGGTGTGGTGTGGTCACAGGTGCATACAACAACGTTTTCATCAATTTGGGTTTTACATCCATCAGACTTCCATCCCCAGTCTGAACCTATAACAACAACATTCAGTTTATTAACTTATCACATAAAGTACATTCAGGCTGGTTTGAATAGCAAAATCTTAAATAGAATACAGTCATAAAATAATTCATAAAAACTCAAGTGAACACATGCGCTTGCTGTACATTGTTTCAAACACAAATGGTCAGTTATTAAATGTTGTGCAACACTCACAAACCACAGCAAGCGTGCATCTCTTATTTGACCAAAACCTGTTTTGCTTTAAGGTGTTCATGCATTTCATCACAATTAAAATGTTGTCTACATTCTATGTATGCAAAAAAAGGTTACATTTGGAGGCCATTCAGTTGTAAGGCTCCTTGTTAGTGGATGATGACTCCATTACAACTTAAAGGAAACCCAAAGCAGCCTGAAATCGGATGGTCTTTGCAGGTTGCAGATAGGTCCACAATGGTTTTGAGCATGCACAAACCTCCTGTAGTAAGGTTGTGGTGGTTCTACATTGTAGTGGCAGCATATCAGGGTCCTGAGTGGACTGGCATGGCAGCAGAGTGTTCATGATATGAGGTCTGTGTGCACATGCCTAGAGGCTACAACCTTAACCATGATAAAGTCACGAAAACAACCAGACGTGACAGCCATAGTTGCATCCTGATGTGGTCTGAGAGAGCAGCATCAGAATTGCCAGCAACATTTTAATACGGTCATCATCCTGTGTGAACGGGGGCCTTCGTTGATTTAATGCAGATGATCAGTTTTGTGGCTACATAACTATGTAAGTAGAATGCATCTTTATCAAGCTTCGGGTAAAACCTGACATACACCTACCGTATTCATCAAAATACTGACAGAGTAAATGTGAGTCATTCTGTGAAAACACAATAAAACAGAGCTGCATTACATTCAGCAGTGGCACGCTGCTCATCCGAATGAGTGTTTGAAGGCCGAGTTGAACAAAGATAACATGTAATCTTTTCTAAGACTCAGATGACACTATAATACATAGGAAGTAATGCAAAGTCAGACTTACGTGTACATTTGTCTGATTAACTCTGAAAATCATCTTGATTGGTGGCTTTAGATTCTGCAGGCGTTGCCCCAACACCTCTAACCGGAGAACCATTGATGAAATATTCTCCCGGTGTAGCTAATATAGGGACAGTCATATTGCAATGAAGGTAAATACAGGCTGCTTATGACTGTGCATACTAATATACATATGAAAGTGAAATGTCACAATAATTGCTATATAGAATAAAGGATGTACTTGGAACTGGCTGTACTGCATGTAGCTGACCACACCAATAATCCCTGACTTTTCCATGATGTGGTTCGCTGCATTCACTGGCAGCCAAATCTCAGGGAGTAATGACTCGTTGTTCAGCGGCAACTATTAATAGTTATAAATCGAGAAACACATGAAAGACATCAATATTAAATTTTACCTTGATCAAAAATGACCTTAGCCCCTAAAAGTGTTGACTTTTTATATGCAAGAAAGACATTTGAACATTTGGAGATTCAATCCAAACATTAATTATTGCCCTTAAATGTCTGAAAACAACTTGTTTACCTGTGGACCCTCTAGCTGCATTGTGTCGTTTATTAGGCTGAGATTGTTCCTTTTTAAATTGTAAACATTCACTGACAAAAACTGGTTGTGTGTTGTGCGCTTTCCTTCCTCAGGCTTGGATGCTGCCATGATGTCATGGATTATTTCTTTCTCCACTCTAGAGGAAAAAGATGGATGTCATGGAAAATGAAAATTTTTATTTTTCCTGTCGCTGAGCAAATTTAGTGCAAGTTCCCCCAAAGGTTTTAAAATATTTTGCTAAAAAAAGTTTATATATCAAATAAAAAAGTTAAGGAAATTACAAAGACCTAAATTATTGGAATACTACATTGTTGGGGCAAAAATTTATAGCAAAGTACTTAACAGTTGTAAAAAATATTTAGTGCTGAAAAAAAAAAGGAATAGGATAGGATTAAAATAAAGCACACAAAGTAAGTACAGATTACTCTAGTGACTTCAGGACCAAAACTTACGCTATATATGCCTTCTTGAATTCATGGTTGGTGGCAAAGAGAGCCTGACAGGAATTCCTTATGCTATGCAGCGCTAGCATGTCCTTCCGGCCATGGTCAGTACTATTTATAAATTTAATTATTTGCACGACAGATGACTGGATGCACAAGTACTTGTAGCATTTTGTATCTGAAAAGTGAGAGTAGAGTTAGATTGAACAAGTGACCATAATGAAAACAGAAATGAGGGCCAGCAATGAATTGGTTGTTAAGACACAATAAACCTATAAGACATAATGAGCAAAATTACACGGAACAGTCCTTTTCAGAAACAACCAACAATCTGATGAGTGTTCAGGTTACACAAAAGCAGGCTTTTAGGGTGCAGTTTGTCTGATTCCTGTGAACAAAAAGGCATCTCTTCACATTTCATTTCACAAACAAATTACACAGGGAGCATAAAGTTGACTCTGCTACATATCCATGGGTCTTAATGTCAGATCATGACATTGGAATATATATATATATATATATATATATATATATATATATATATATATATATATAATTTTGTTTTGTTCTTCTGCTACGTTAAATATATATATATATATATATATATATATATATTTGAATATCAGGATTAGTGATGATGTGGCCACCACAGTAAGAGTGTGACTGGTGAACAAACTGAAGATGGATATTTATTGACTTTTGTCTCCCTAACTACCTACCGGCTGACCACTATGACATTTAACATCTTCTGTCTAGGCCAGGGGTGTCAAACTCCAGGCCTCGAGGGCCGCTGTCCTGGGAGGTTCAGGTTTTTCTGCACGACACACCTGATTCAAATGGTTTGATTAGCTCCTTACCAAATGATCAAGGTCTCCAGGAGCATGGCAACAAGTCATCCATTTAAACCAGGTGTTTTAAAGCAAGAACACATCTAAAACATGCAGGACAGCGGCCCCCGAGGAATGGAGTTCTGGTCTAGGCTGTGAAAGAAACATGCAAAAAGAAAAAAAAAAGGATAAGGAAAAAAAGAAAAAGTAAGCTGCATTTCAGCACTTTTGATCCAAATGTGCCCTCAATCAGAGGACACCACCTCATCCCTCCCACCCCCTTTAAACACACCAGTTGTTGAGCAGGCTATACATATCTATCACCAGTACTTATCACGTCTTTAACATGATCTGGCAGGAGAAAGATCTTCCTTGAGAAACATCTTACTTACAATTGTAAATGTCATACAAAAAGCCAGTGGAACCGTTGAGTGGAGTCTTAGAAGCCTCTAAGCAATCAGATGATCCATTGAACGGGTACTTATTGTTGATAAGGCATTGGAAGACACAGTCAGCACCATTGGTTTGACATGTGACAAGACTGTTCCTTTCCTCAGTAATGTTTCCAGTGGTTGTAACAATGTTAAGAGTATAGTCTGAAATCTCGATGCACACTGAAGCCAAGAAGACACACATAACTGATTAAAACATTATTTATTCACTGTTACGTCAATATTACAAACAACCTTTTCATTCCTTTTATAATAATTGCCCCTCTGTGGGAAATTTTGAGTTAAACCTGTTAGTTAAAATCATTGTCTCCTTGTATAGAAGAATTTGAGGCTTACATTTTTTTCCTACTTCTGTTAAACAGACAATAACAAAGCTCTGACTCATACCTTTCTCAGCCAGCGATTCATGCAGCAGCAGTAAGACCAGTACCGGAATCATGATTTTACCTCCGCATGTATGCTATAGATGAAAAACTGGAACAAGCAGATATTTATTTGATATTACCTGAAAGTTTGCATATTTAAGGAAATGTTGCACCAGCCCCCTTAAAGGAGACAGCACAGCAACAAATACTGTATGGCATCATGCATTAATACTTTTTGGGAACTTGTGTTTTTCAAGGTACAACATATATTCAAAGATCAGTGTTCTCTCGATGTTTTTACTTTTAAATGATGTGCTTAACAAGCTAAACCTCACCACAATAAAGCCCAAAGTACACTTAAAGAAAACACATACTTACATCAGCTTTCAGAAGACAGAAACCTGCTTTCCTCTGAAGAGAACAGGATGACACTACCCTTTAGCCAGGAGCGACGGCTGAGTGGGCTCTGGATTTGGACTTTAACCTAAAACAAAGTTGAGCCTTTGTTTCGTTCTGTAGGGAGGTATTTGTTTCATGCAAATAATTTTTATGGAGGCAATACAGGTCCCCGAATGTGTTTAAATTGTGTGTGCATGTGTGAAATGTTCAACAGCTCAGTGTTTTGACATTTACCTAAAATTGTCACGCTGAGGTTAACTGAAACATTCTCTCTCAGACTAAAAATGTTCTCCAACTTGGATTTAAAAGTTTTACAGCAGATAGCACCAAAAGGTTTTCTTGCAAGCATCAGTGTGACATTTGTGTTTCAGATGCAAACACAGAGGGATATAAGTGAGTTTAAAAAGATCAATGTTTGCATTTCTCTAAAAAGAATTCCTGTCATTTAGGAGCTTTTAGCTAAAACATTTTGAAGTTGGTTGGTTTAAAGATCTAAACTGTGGTTAAAATAATAAACATGGTATACATTAGAAATTCATTCATTGTATTTCTACTGCGCTCTACATTTACTTCAACAAAATGTGAATATCTCTCTTCATAAAGGGACTGCACTACTTTTCTTGTTTGCTAAAAAAATGTTTCAGATCAAACTGAAATGTGTGGAGCTCCAAGCTTCAAAACTGCAGTGAGTTTCTCTGTCTTTATGAGCTGAACTCACATGCAAACCACTCTCTCTCCCTTCCCTCCCGAGGGTCATTAGGATCTTTGTTAGCCTGGTGCACATGAGCGATGCTTTGGTGTGTGAAGCTGACACGGGATTAGATTCAAGACACCATATTTTAGGTTTTGGAAAGTTAAACCTGAAGTCTCCTTGTCTCTTTAAAGTTGGTCTTTCTTGTTTAATGTATGACTTCCTTTACCCCCCCCCCACCCCCCACCCACACACACACACGTATCGTCTCTGTTCAAAATACAAACATTATTGTTTTCTTAAGGGTGTTTCTCAGCCCAATTAGACCAGAAGAGAAAACTAAGAAACAAAAGTGTAACAGGAAAGTTCTAACTTCTAACTTTTTGTGAAATCAGTGAGTGAATATGGAAAACACTCCACAGAACTGAAGAGGGAGGAATTAGACGAACAAACGCAGAAATATTGTTGTCCTATTTGTTTCTGGAGAATCTGAGAAACTCAGAAGGATTTTCTCCAAACACAACATCCTGGTGCATTTCAAAATTAGCAGCACTCTCAGACAGAGGCTAGTCCATCCTAAGGACAAAACACTCAAACACAAACTCAGCAGGGTGGTGTGTGTGGCTCAGTGGAGTGAGGAGCATTCAGATGTCTACATACAGAAACTAAACTAAACCTCTCTGCAGATGCATGGCTCATCTTCAGGTTAGGACAATGTTTTGAGAACAGTAATGTTCATATTTTGGATAGAAAAGACAGATGGTTTGAGAAGGGAGTAAAGGAAGCTTTTTTTATTTATGCATACATATACATACAGAACATGGATAAATTGGCAACTTAAAAATATCAGAAAAAAACAAAAAAATACCCACAAAAAAGAGAATACAATACATTGTTTCAAATACAGGATAGATTTAAGGCAAAGCTAAATGTTAAAGGTACTTATTGCAAACTATGAAATCAAACATAAGCTATACTGCCAAAAGTATTCACTCATCTCCCTTCACACACATATGAACTTGAGTGACATCACATTCTTAATCCATTAAGTTTATTATGACGTTGGCCCACCCTTTGTAGCTATAACAGCTTCAACTCCTCTGGAAAGGCTTTCCACAAGGTTTAGGAGTGTGTATATGGGAGGTTTTGAATATTCTTCCAGAAGACCATTTTTGAGGTCAGACACTGATGTTGGACAAGAAGGCCTGGCTCACAGTCTCTGCTCTAATTCATCCAAAAGATCTTCTGTTGGGTTGAGGACCGGTCAGGACTCTGTGCAGACCAATCAAGTTCTTCCACACCAAACTCACTCATCCATGTCTTTATGGACCCATGACGGAACAGGAAGGGACCATGACCAAACTGTTCCCACAAAGTTGGGAGCATGAAATTGTCCAAAATGTCTTTGTATGCTAAAGCATTAAAAGTTCCTTTCACTGGAACTAAGTGGCTGAGCCCAAATCCTGAAAAAAAACCCAAAAAAACACCATAACCCCCCACCACCACAAAACTACACTTAGCACAACGCAGTCAGACAAGTACCGTTCTCCTGGCAACCGCCAAACCCAGACTCGTCCATCAGATTGTCAGACAGTGAAGTGTGATTCATCCCTTCAGAGGTTTTCTCTGGAGGGATGAATCACACTTCTCTGCTTTACAGTGGTGTAAAACACACCACCACTGGACTCAAGACCAGTGGAGACAACATGTTTTTGAGGTAATCTGAAGGCCACATGAAGTTTGGAGCTCAGGTTTGTAAGGTCTTTATCAAAAACAAAAGAAAATGAAAAAGATGAAGAAACCTGTAAATGTAAACAAAGGGGAAAAAGTGAAGTAAAGGTTCAGTTCATGTTCAGGAGGTGATCATGCAAATCATTCAAATACAACCTAACAGTGACCCTGCAGTAAGAGCACCATCTGCTGCATGTAAAAGTGCATTTTCTAATATATTCTGCACCTGTTATTTATGGTGTTACAAATGCCATCAAGTAGAACATAAATTTAGTCAGTTACCAGTTTAAACAAACAAACAAAAACAGCCTTTTGAAGCTAATTTTGTTCCATACTTTAAATTTAATGTAATTGTACCTATTCGGTTTCTGCTCTAAACAATCTTTAATTAAGGTGAAACTTTTAGTTATTTAAACTCTTGCAATGCTTGAGAAATGGTGGAAGTTAAACACTTAATGATCATGCATGTAAAAACCAAATTATTTAACTTCACATCTGCAAAGACAACTACTTTTGCTAAACACCTGCCCGTATGTTACATACTTGCTTCACACACTTGCTTCATGTCAGTTTCATTTGTAGGGCATAAAAACGTGGTTTAATTGTAACCGGCTGTACAGACCTTGCAGTGAGTTCAGAATGCTGAAGGCGTAGAGGCCAGGAGTGGTCAGGGGTCCAAATGAGAAGAAGACCAGACCCCAGGTGATGCCAGGCAGAACAATCATTGACAGCACGGTACGGATGTCTCTCTTGGCTGTATTAAAATCCCACTGTCCACCCTGAGTCAACAACTGTGAAGTGAAAAGCACAAACATGTTAGAGTCATCTAACAATAACAGTTAGCAGGTGTTGACAAAGTATTTGTAGGGGCTGGCAGGTGAAATAATGTGCATTTCCTTCTATTGGAAAGTCCCATGAATGTTGGTGAGACCAAGCATTCACACCTGGACTCACTCACAACATGTCTATGGACAGGTGGGCAGCAGGTGGTGCTGTTAACCCATCTTTATTAGGACATAAAAATTAAGACACATATCAAACATGACATATTGAATGATTTTTTGAGGAAAGTACCATCTTGCTGTTAAATGGCAAAAGATTTGAGACATTAAAATTTAGATGTTTATATGTTTTTGGGGAAGTTTGATTGCTTGTTTAAAATTTGTTTGTGTGAGTTATCATTTCTTCCTGTTTAGAGGCAAAGGACTGGTGAGAACAGTTTTTTGAAACATTATGTTCTTAAATAGGGAACCTCATCAAACCTCATGTAGTAGTCTTGATTTATTATCATATTTGTCACTTTTAAGACCTGTCGCTCTGTTAATGAGCTTTTGTATGGGCGCAATATAGGGTCATAATTATTATTTTTTGTTAATAGAAAAATCCAATTGTACACAGTGATATTGAGAATAAAAAAAATGCTTTTGTGAATATTTGTTTAAAGATACAAAATAAAAACTGTGTAAAACTCAGCACTCAAAGTTCCTTTTTTGTGTGTAAGACTTTAAATATAAATGTAAATATTGGGGCTCAATTTTTGAACTATTCTAGTCTAAACTGTTGATTCATTATTTCATGCCAGGAAATTTTGTATAGGTAAATATGTTCAAGGCCAGACTAATATTATTCATGCCAATTTTGGTGCAGTTTGAACATCATATCAATGATTTACAGCAACATTTAGTGAAGATTAAATACCTCAACTTTAATAGGCCCTCTGCACCACCATTGGTGATTGGGTTACAGCTCAACACATGTACAAATATACAGATATAAAACTTATACATTTAGTTTGGAAAATCACTTAAATCCATATAATATATTGTAAAAATTACCTCTTGGCTGGAGCGAGCAGCCATAAACCATCTGATTGTCAGTCCAAACATGATCACATTAAAGAGGAACACCAAGCTAAACACTCCCACTGTGGTCACCCTCTCCACTGTGTCATTGGTGATATAAGACCTACACAGAAAGATAGCACACAAAGTAATTTAACATCCAACACAACTTAAAACACCCAAATATAGTCAGGCTCAAATGTATATGCAAATGACTTAATATCTAAAAGTTAATTATTACATTAGTCTAGAATGTACTGGTTCAAACATTTGTTCCAGCTTTTTCCTTACATTGCAGAGCCATTTGGTTTAGATACATCCAGAGGGACATGACCATAATAATCTGTGTCTATGATCACCACCACTGACACAATGACTGCAGGAACACCTGAAACACAAGAACTGGTTCATTAATTTAATGATGCAGTCATTTATTGTCCATGCTCAGATGATGCCACTCACCCCATCCCACCACGCTGAGTTTCAGCAGGTATATGTAGATGTTGAAGACTTTGACCAACCGAAGGTAGATATGAAAACCCTCCAAGGCCATCCAGCTGAAGGTGGCCAACAGGGAGTAATGAAGACCAAGAGCCATGTAAAAACAAAACTCAGTGGAGGACATCGCTGCCACTGCCTTACTGGGGAGGAAGTGAAGGTTGAGGAGGATCAGAGCCACTGAGAGGCTGATGTGGATCTTCTTAGAATCATCTCCTCTGAATTCTCTGCAGATAGAAAATGGAAAACGTTAGTGACAACTTCTGAGCAGATTTTATGTTTGTTTTGTTCTACAAAAAAATATATCACAGAAACTGGAAGATGATAAGAGCTGTCGCCTCCCAGTGATAAGCTTGCATGATTGCCTCCTGGCCTGGGATCTTTCTGGGTGGAGTTTGTATGTTCTCCATGTGCTCCGGGAACTCCGGTTTCCTCCCACAATTCAAAAACTTGCATGTTAGGTTAACTGGTAATTCTAAAACGTCTCTAAGTGTAAGTAATTGTTTGTCTTATTTGTCTCTCTTTGTACTTATACAGCACCTTTCTCGCCAACCAGGCACAATCTGTGCCCTGGCACATACACACATTCATACAGCATTCTACTACATCTCTACCTATCTAATTTGAATTAATAAGTCTATAGAGCATAATCAGTGCTTTAAACTACATTCATACACTGATGGGGCACACATCTGAGGCTCTGAGGGGTTCAGTGTCCCGCCCAGGGACACTACGACATGTGACTGCTGCCAGGAATCGAACTTCCAATGACCCCTGAGCCACAGCTGCCCTACAGCCAACCCTATGTGTCCCTGTGATGGACTTGCGACCTGTCCAGGATGTCTCCCAGGGTGTCTTGCACAGTGATTGCTGGAGATAGGCACCAGCTCCCTTTGACCCAGAATGGGGAAGTGGGTAAAGAAAATAGTTGAATGAACAGAAAGTGGTAGAAGGAATGGGTGACACTAGATAAAGACACAACATTATTACCAATAAAAGAGAAATGAATAAATAAAATGGGTGCTGAAAGAAATGTGATCCACCTCAGACAAGTATTTTACCTTTTAGTGATGAAGATCAGAACAGTGATGACCAGAGCAAACAGAGAAATACTGCAGCCAATAATAGTAATGTACGACAGGATCTCCTGGTCTACAGGTGAGAGGGATGCAGACACCTGTAGAGAAAATAACCTTTCACATTTTGTTACAGGATGGTACTTAGAACTTTTTTCATATTTTAATGCAGTCAAGTTTTGGATTCTAAGATTGAAACGGTTCTTGACATTAAGTGCTTTTATAATTATTTTGCATACTTTGCAACTATTTTTATTTTAGACTTATTGCTTATAATATTTTACTTCTCAACAACAAATTACCTTTCTACCTTTTGAAACTCCTAAGGGTTTATGTTGACCTCTTAATGATGTGTTATAGCATTTTTTTGTGTTTGCTAATGTTGATTAGCTGTGGCAGCCATCTTGAATTGAAATGATCCTAGACATTATTCAGTTGTAAATGTACATCCAATGAGTATTTTCTGAAAGTTTCATTAAATATCATTCACTGGTTCATGAGCTTTTCTTGCTATTAGACAGAAACAGGCAGTTACATGATTGCTGTATTTATGTCACAGTCACTGACTTTGTTATGTTTCTGGTTTTTAGTTCACTTGTAATAAAGTCATTCCTACCAGGAGTACACCAAAGTATGCGAGATGGTCACAGGAACAGGTGATTTCATTCTGATCAGGGTCCCACAGGGTCAGACAGCCATCGCTCTTAAATTCTGGTAAGTCAGACAGATCCACACATGATGCTGTATGGACTACATCAACTTATCACAAGACCACAATGAACCCAATGTGTCATCTTTATAACAACATTTATAATTCTGTTTGAGGTCACTTCTCAAGACAGATGTGCTGTTTGACACTCACCACTGGCTAAGTACACACACTGGGGTTCCTGGGTTTTCTGTGGCACAAAATATTCCTGGTTTAGGTGGACTTATTATCAGATATGGTTCTTACTTATTTTTAGAAGACAAAAATATCAAATGTTCTTCTTCTTGGTTTTTATTGGAAGTTGGCAAGAAACGTTTGACAGCATTACTACCACCTACTGATATTGAGTGTGGCTTAAAATGTTTATTTTATACATGTATAATCATATTTTGTTAATCAACTTTGTTTTCCTAAAAAAATGCAAATTTGAATACTTTTACTTTCTGAATCTCCCTGTAATATGAATAATGACTTAAATGTTTCTTTTTTTTCCTAACTTCCTCCAACAGTAACCTTCTTTCTATCTCTTATCTTCTACATTCTGTTTTGAAGTTTTTTTTTTTGTTACCTTTATGCTTGCAGTCATATTTATGGTGATGTTCACTCGATCCTGAAGTCCTGAAATATTCTTGCCGCTCACACTCAGGCCAATTAATCTGCCTTCATACAGTTTATCTGAATGGATCAAAGCAGACTGTAAAACAAAATACAGTCAGTTAGTTTAATTTGCTCACTATTCTACAGTACCATTACGAGATAAAAATAGAAATAAATAAATGAAATAACCAAATATCCATCTTTGTATCTACTCAGTTAAAAACGTTATTTAGAGTATAGATAATGTAACTATGGTATTATTTGATAAGGTAGTATGACACAGAATAAAGTTTTACTGGTATTATGGCTTATAATGTTTATGTGGTATTACTGTTGTATAAAAAGTTGTTGCCTTATCTTTTTTGGTTCAAAGAAATTTTCTAAATGTGAACTGATTGAAATTTTTCATGTGACTGCAGACTACAATGTTGATTATTAAGACTCAAATTCTCTTGACCAGTTTGTCACACGTCATATAACATTTGTCTTACATAAGACTTACCCAACTACTAATTACCCAACTTAACTATATATTAAATGGCAACTATTTATGATGCAACATGACATTTTCATTTGGTTATCACCAATACTTTTAATGACGATATCTCCAAATATAGCTTGATGTTTTCAAATGAGGCAGCTTTCATTAAATAAATAAAATGTGAGGTTCTAATAACTATAAGACCAATATTGTTATAGTGGATTATAGTGTTTTAATATTCCTATTTAATATTATAGGATGAATTTTACAGAGAAACTTTGAGCTCCCAAAACTACAATAAACTGAACAACAGAGTTAAACCAGGTTACAGCTGACCTGAGAAGAATGTAGAACTTGTGCTCATTAGTTCTGTGAGGAACATTTGGGTTCTGACTCCTGTGTAAAGTGTCTAACCTCATTTGGAAGGTGAATCATGGAGAACACAATTTTGTCATCCTGTTCAACGTTCAACTCTGTCGGCAGATGAACTTTAACTTTTCTGTCAGGCACGTCTGTATTAAACTTCACCTACACCAGTGTCAGAAATAGAAAAAAAATGCATTAAAAAAATCATGTAAACCAGGAATAAAATGTGACTTTGACAAAAGGGACAGCTTTTCTGTTTCAGTACTTCTTCCAGTCAGCTTCTTAGCAGGAGAAAGAGACAAAATATGAAAAGCAGTAACTGAAAAACTAAGTCCACCCTCGCTGGCTTAAGTTTGCAAAGCTGGATCTGAATGAAGGGCAAGATTTATAGATTATTATCCTTTGGACATATATGACCAAATTAGAAATGTTTACCTATAATGCACAGCAAAATGTCTAATAAAACACAAACACCACATATCATCACAAGCACCTCATACCAACTGTCATGTATGGTGGTGGAGGAATGATGATTTGGGCTTGTTTTGCAGTCACAGGATGTGGGAACCTTCCTGTTATAGAGTTGACCATGAGTTCCTCTGTAAGCTAAAATATTCTGGAGTCAAATCCAAAGCCAGCTGAAGCTTGGACCTAACTACGATCCCACAAACAACAGCAAATCTACAAAGAATGGCTGAAAATGTAAAGAATCCACTTGTTGCAATAGTCCAGTTATTGTCCAGAGCTCAACTTTATTAAAATGCTGTGGTGGGACTTAAAGAGAACTGTGCAGAAACCAATGACCACAAGCCTCGATGAACTGGAGCACTGTTGTAAAGATTGGGCCACAAACATATGAGAGACTGATAAAGTCATACGGAAAAGGAAAACTTTAAGTTAGTGTTGCTGAAGGTGTTTCCACAAGCTGCTGAATCATGAGGGGAACTTAGTTTTTCCACACACAACTTTTCCATTTTGGCTCTTATGTATACAAACAGATGAGAACTTCCAGCCAATCAGGATGAAGAAACCTGATTGGGTAGAAAAAAAGATTCAGCTTATTAGATATGTTAC
>NC_051444.1:20002611-20007316 GCF_001649575.2 Kryptolebias marmoratus
ATATATATATATATATATATATATATATATATATATATATATATATATATATAATTATTATTATTATATATAATATATAATATATATTTAATTATTATTATATATAATATATATATAATAATATATAATCGGCTGGGTATGATATTTGTTGTAGGGTGGGCTAACAGATCAATCAATCAATCAATCAACTTTATTTCTATATCACATTTTAAGAACCCCAGGGGTAGCCAAAGTGCTGTACAATAGATAGATAAAAACAGTAAAAAGGAAATAGATAAAAGAGACATACACATATGGGTTCACAGCAGGTATGTTTTAGGTGCCAAGAAAGACAAAAACTGTGTTAAAAGCCAAAGAATAAAAGTGTGATTTTAAAAGAGATTTAAAACAATCTTGTCCAGTGTTTGTAAACAAACAGAGTGGAAACCGGAAACCAGTTCGTCGAGATTTAAACAAAGAGAGTCTTTAGGGTTATCCTTGCAGAGACCAAGGAAAGTAGAGGAAAATTGGGCTGGAGAGGAAGAGTTAAACATACGACAGCGCTGAGGGATAGCGCGCAGTTTAACCGGACAGTGAGTAGGAACGTCAAATAAAATTGGCATATGATCCGAGAAAACTGCGTCACATATGTCCAAATTGGAATATAATATAGATATATAATAAAATGCTGCAGTTTGGATTTCAACAACAGAAGCATCCAATATGAAATAAAGAAAACCTGCTATAAATTGACATTATGCACTTTTCAGTACAAAGATAACAATAAAAAACAAACCACCACTAAAAACCAAGCTTACACACAGCCTCTGTCAGTTGTCCAATACTTAATTTCCTTGCATTAAGAGTTTCAACTATAATTATTTCAGATGATTTTTCCCAGTCAAACACCTTTGATAACACTGCACCACACTCCTTAACACAATTACTAATCACACTGATAAGATCAAATTAAACAAGACATGCAATATTAGAAAGTGCAGTTTTTTTTAAATGAGGACTAAATTTTTTAAAGAGGAGCTCACGCCGATGAGTTTTCTGGGATGTAAAAAGGTTAATAACCATCTTAATAAAGATTTGTTAGATACACTTGCTGTTATCCAGTCCTTTCACTGAAACCAGGTCACAGAAAAACTTCAGTTTTGCCGCTTTTCCTTTTTTGAATATCCTTTGGTCCATCCGCCCCCGGTTTCCCCCCAAAGACATTAAGTAAAACGGGTGAGAAATTAAATAATCCACCTCATTTATCTTTATCTTGCTCGCCATTGCACTTGTTCAGTCTACGCCAACCTATTTATCTTTAAGAACTGTACTCTTTTTTTTTTTTTTTTTTTTAACAGAAATGCTTTCAAATAATCATGGATAAAACACCATATGATCGAATGTAAATCACAAGACCCTAATCAAGATATTTTATGTTGAACAGTCAGAACTTTGTGACTGTAGGTGATGTGAAGTCTATATTATTAAACTTAAAATAATAAAATCAACTTACCATCATTATCCTTACTACTCTCAGAATGTCCACCATCATTTTGAAACACAGAACACAGCATCATCCACCAGAGGAGCCAGCTCTCTGTCCTGTGGAAAAACAGCAGGAAGACAACGCTGAATCTGCGGAGCACAAATATCTGATATCTAACCTAAATCAAACTTCACTGCGGTGGTTCTCCAGTACCACCACACAACTTCCAACATCCTGGGCTCAATGTTGCCAACCTAGCAACTTTTCAGACCACTCAAGCAACTTTTAAAACAAATTAAAAAATAATAATTAAAAAGCAATTTGCGACAGATCTAATTACTTTTCCTGGTTTTATTGTTAGGGTTGCTACCCATCCTGTAAAATATGGAACCATCCTTTATTTGGCAATTAAATATTGATTTGTTTTCCATAAATGTCCAACACACATCTGTCACAGACATGGCAACACCAAATCTAACAATAATGATGTACCCCCAAAAAGTGTTAATTCTTTAATATGTATGAATTTCCTAGATTAAAAATGCTTGTAGAGCTTTCTGTGTATTTTGTGTCAAAATGTTTTAATTTTTGAGGAATACAGTGTTCATTAGTGTGGTTAAAGTATTTGGATGACCTGACTTCCTTTCAGCTGAGGTGACACAGTTGTACCACATAGTCAGACTCAACCTCAGCTACAACATGCTGACTGTGCACATAAACTGAATCAATCTACCTGACTCAAAAATGATAAAAAAAATAAAATAAATAAAAACTGACTTTAGGGAGAACAAAGGCAGAGGCAGTGGTTAGAGATGTCCTTGCTCCAAAGGCAGTGGCTGATGTTCTCAAGGCCCTAACATCAGATAAGCCCCTCCCACTCTGCATTCAGATGAATGCATCAAATAAAGGCAGCAGCTGCTCAATACTTCAGTCAAAAATGCAGGGTCACCAACAAAATGCTGGACAACATTTAGTGTAGACAATACAAATGTGAATTACAGAATTCACAACTCTGTCTTCACCAACTTGACAAAGAAACAAAAACACCGGCACAAAATAAAACATACTACTGATGCGGCCTGTGGTGGTCATGGCCCAGAGTCCCTTATTTGCATTTTAAGATAACACTGCTGCCCTGGGCCCATGATAGAAATAAATGCACAGTGAAATAATTTACTAGGTTTTTCATAAATAATTTAAAATTAAAAAATTAGAAAAGTGTATATTTTGCTTTTTCTTTTTGCATAGCACCTAAAAATAGAAACAACAAATAAATAAATGCCACAACTGAACAAATTATAGTACATAGTTTATCGAGAGAGAATAAGAGATTAAAATTCATAAATTGCGTTAACTGAATTTCAGATGACTTTTTTGGTTGTAAACATTGCAGATCTCTGAGGTAAAGGATATACGACAAATTTAGAATACACAATACCTGGAATTAGTTCAATTAACTGCCAATATTTTTTCAAAATATATTCAGAAATGTAAAAAGCTGATATTAGACAAACACGATCATCCATTTTGATGTATTTGTCTTTATTAGGTAAGCTTGATAAGCTTGTGTGCCTCTTATAGATGATCTTTATTAAACACAAAACCCTAAAGATGGTTTAGAAATTTAACTTATAGTTAAAATATCTTGTTAAGACACATTGGTTTGAGACAAAAAGAAAAATCTGTTCAATTAAGAGATTTATAACCTACCTCTGCATGCTGCTCAGTTCCTGATAATATTTTATCTAAAAAGAGGACAGAGCTCAACTGATGTGACAGCAGAACTAAACTAGTGAGGAAAGGGGTTGAAATTTAAAATTTTTGTGAGAACATCATGCAAATCACATTCTAAGAGGAAAAAGGAAGCATACAGAGACAGATAATCATCTGCACGCTCTGCTGCCACGCCAATATTACAGGATTCAAACTTTCTGAACACATCAAATAACTCAGGGGTGTTTTTAGGTTCCCTGTTTGTTCATTCAAGAGCAGCATTTTTGAAATCTCAGGTTTTTAAAGAAGTCTGCAAAAGACTGTATTCACAGTGGTAGTTCACTGTTCCAATCAACAAAGGCAGTGGTACATAAAAACAAAACAATAGTTTGTTTGTAGAGAAATTATTATATTCATGATAATAGTGAGATAGTTTTTTTTTTGTTTGTTTGCTTGTTTTTTATGTTTGAAACAACAAAAAAGAAATCAAACGTGAAGAATCAATAAAAGCAACTATGAGTTGATGTGACGTGTGACTGTGTAGCTTTCCCAAATTTGCATTTTATATGGACATTTTACGAACTGTAAAAATACACATAACATTATTTATCCACACGCTTTGGTTCGTCCTCATTACCTCCGCCAACAAGGTTATTTTTGGTAGTGTTGGTTGGGTTGTCTTTTCAATATATAGAAAAAAAGTAGTGTTTGGAGCAGGTGTCACCATGAATTCAAGCCACATTATGCCTTCATAGACTCACCTGTGGCTTGTGAAAGACTGAATGTTGACCCTTCTCAGAAAAATCATGCAGATTTCCCAGGTTTTTCCACATTTGATCAGATGAACATGTTGGAAGATGTTCCCATATACATAGAAAACATGAGCAGAATGGGTTTCACATGTGAAGTTAACATGCTTTCAAAGGTGAAACAAACTATTACTATTCTCTGATAAAATTCATTCTATAGTGTAAACTGTGGGGCATTTCAAGAAGTTATTTACTAATTTATTTTATTTTGTGTATGACTTTGCTTTATCCATCCATCCATCCATCCATTGTCTTCCGCTTATCCGGTGTCGGGTCGCAGGGGCAGCAGCCTAAGCAGGGAGACCCAGACTTCCCTCTCCCCAGTCACTTGGGCCAGCTCCTCCGGGGGAATCCCAAGGCGTTCCCAGACCAGCCGAGAAACATAGTCCCTCCAGCGTGTCCTGGATCTTCCTCTGGGCCTTCTCCCGGTGGGACGTGCCCGGAACACCTCACCAGGGAGGCGTCCAGGAGGCATCTTCACCAGATGCCCGAGCCACCTCAACTGGCTCCTCTCGACGTGGAGGAGCAGCGGCTCTACTCTGAGTCCCTCCCGGATGACCGAGCTTCTCACCCTATCTCTAAGGGAGAGCCCAGACACCCTGCGGAGGAAACTCATTTCAGCCGCTTGTATTCGGGATCTCGTTCTTTCGGTCACTACCCAAAGCTCGTGACCATAGATGAGGGTAGGAACGTAGATCGACCGGTAAATCGAGAGCTT
>NC_051444.1:20008637-20021134 GCF_001649575.2 Kryptolebias marmoratus
CTCTGAACTGCTGTTCGGCGCATAAACGCAAACAACAGTCAGGACCCATCCCCCCACACGTAGGCGGAGGGAGGCTACCCTCTCGTTCACCGGGGTAAACCCCAACGTACAAGCACCAAGATGGGGGGCAACAAGTATGCCCACTCCTGCTCGACGCCTCTCACCGTGGGCAATTCCAGAGTGAAAGAGTGTCCAACCCCTCTCAAGGAGACTTTGCTTTAGAATTTGCTAAAACAATTTATTCTTCTTAAAGCCCATTCTGACATATAAAGTTACTATTGACACATGGCTAAAATTCACCTTTGCGTCATGATTTTTTGTTTTTACCCCTTGTGTTGTCTTGCGGGTCAAACATAACCCGCTACTATGTTTAGCTGTAGAAAAAAATACCTTAAACTATATTTTTACAACTTGAAATTGACTTTTCCTAAAAAGACCACATCATTAGAAAAACTGATACTTTGTTTTTGTTTATGTTTCCATGTGGGCTGTACACCACTAGGGTCCAGGGATTGTCTTATGGGTAATTTTTGACCCGTGAATTATAAAAGCATTTAAACACCAGGAAAAAGACCAAAAGGCCACATACAAACTTTCTCTAATACACACACACACACACACACCTGAACATTATCCACTTGCTGAGTGTGTGGATCTGATCGCCTTTAAAAGAAATTTTGAAATTAGGATGACTCTAAAGTTTGAGAAATATTTACTGCTTTGTTTACTGCCATCTGACACCATGATGGCACTTGAGGATGGAAAGAGTTTTCCCAGAAAATCAAAGTAAGTGAAGTTGCCTGGATTGTCAGATCATGGACGTTTCCCAGGATGGAAATTATCTCTGCACCCTCACATTTCAACTCCTATTGTGGTCATTTTAGTTTTAGTGAAGCAGAATGCATTTCTATCTAAAAAAATCAACAAAGGTTGTTGTGTTTTATTATGTCATGCCAGTACAGTGAAGGTCATGAAACCTTCAAAAAGCAGTTTTTTGTTTTGTGTAGCAAATGCCTGTAAGTAAAGGAAAAATAGAATAAACAATCTTACAGTACACATACTGTAAAGTACAATCAGAAGAAACATTCAACAAACACTGATGAATACTCACATGTTGATCCGCTGTCTTGATCCGCCGAGCTGATCACCGAACGACTCCATGCGTGATTTGACAATGAGTGATTTCATTCTCCCGTCTGTGGCTCCTTCCTGCTGCAGCTCAGCTGTGCTGCGTCCGAACCACCGAAAATCATCATCAGACCAACAGTAGGAGCTCTGAATGGCCTCTTTTCTCCCTCACTTTGAGGAGGAGGTAACTTCTCATCGAGTCTGTCCCGTGAGCGCTCTCCTGCAGGATCTCGCGCACCGCTGCTTTCTGGCGCAGTCAGCATTTGTGTGTGTGTGTGCAAGGGTTAAGTTTCCTTTTGATCTCAAAATTAGAACTTTAATTGTGACACACAAAAACATCAACTTTTGCAAAGAACTACATAACACTAATGCATTTATTTTGTTTAATCACTGAAAGATTTAAGAAAGATAAGTTAAAATTAAATATTTGCTAGAGTGTGTAGCCACAAACTGTTTTATTATTACACTAAACGTGATCATATTAAAGAGGAAGACCAAGTTAAACACTCCCACTGTGGTCACCATCTTCACTGTGAAAACAAGTGCAGACAGTTTAAGAAGCATATTTCATCATATTTTGGTCCCAGAAATCCTATAAATCTTAACAGTACTAACATTAAAAAAAATGTCTTTACACATTCTTTAAACGGACTAAGAGAGATTTGAAAACTTTGGTGGGCAAACATTATAATCATCAGGATAATTGAAAACCGGGGCACCCCCCTGGAGCCAGGCCTTGTGGTGGGGAGCGCCTGGTGGTCGAGCCTTGGCTTCTGGGGCTCGGCCGGGCCAAGTAAAAGAAACAGGATTCCACCTCCACATGGGCCCACGACCTGCGAAAAGGACCGTCAAGGTCGGGTACCATGCAGACTTTTATCTCCATAGATACACACGGTTAGCTGACTAAGGTTAATGCTGCCTCTTGTACCAAAACACCATCTCTATTTTTCTGTGATACAACAAACCTGTGTGCCTTTGGGGTAATGAGAGCATTGATTTAAACCATTATAAAAATTAAACAAAATCTGCAAACATATTTCCTGGGTAAAACTCCCAGGGTGGCATTGTTAGTTTTATCTGCTTAAAGATTTTTGTAATTCATTCTGCTCCTCCTTTCTGCTACTGTCATGGTTCCATCTCAAGACTACAATGAGCTCAGTTTGTTAGCTCTACTGTAGAGCATAACAAAAAGAATAAAACATTTTCTGTTTCTGCTCAACACACATACGATGTTTGATTCTCATCTTAGGCTGATGTGTCTAACAAAACAAACTAGGTTTTCTACAACACAATAATATTCCTAGTTTACATATGGGTAATATCAGATACTATTTTCACTTAATTTTAGAATAAAGATCAAATCTATGCATTACACACATTATTCAGTGATACCAACTTTACAATAAAATAAAGTAAATTAAATTAAAGTTACTTTTGCACTTTTTGTTTAAATATGTGAGGTGATCTTGATTTATTCTTTAAGTTTAGAAACTTTCTTGTCATGCACACAGGCCAAATAGCCTGGCATCTGAGTCTGTCACAGCCGTCTGCAATACAAAATACACTTAGTTTAAACTTTGTTCAAAACAAATATTTGGCAAATACTTTCTCATCTATATTCAGTGAATATTCTTCCCTATAATTTGTTTCAGCTCTGATGCACAGTCCTAAACTTAAAACTGCAACAAAACTGGACATCAGAAATAATGTTTTAATTCCCATCTGGAGAACTTTATCAGTTAAAAACCAAAGAGTGTAGAGTTACAAGCTTTTAACTGTTTTTACTGTTTGTATTAGTACAATAATAATCAACAAGATATAGCTTTTTTTACTCCTTTTTTCTTGTGGCAGTTGGCCAAAAATAAAATAATAATAAAAAAAAAAAACATGAAAGAAGTGTAAGGCTGCTCATCAGGAAAAAGGAGGTGTTTGATTGGCTGTGACTAAAGTATTCATCATCTTGTCCCTGTATTCGTCAGAGATGTCTGAACCTTGATGGTTTGGCAGGAATACATGTACTGATACACCTCTACAGGTAAATAAACAATACATAAAACTAGATTATTCACATTCTTACAGTCAGCACCCATAACTTTGTTTACATTGTTTCTGAGGTTCCAGTGATTGTGTGAGTTGGAACAAAGACGCAGTATGAATGTTTTCTAATTCAATACTCAGCATCTTTGAGAAAGACACAGCTTTCATTTATTACTCATTTATGACCAACTTGAGACAGCATCTCTGAGATGATTTGCAGATCACAGGAACATTGGAGCGATCTTGTTTTAGGTGGGGTAGTCAGAATGTCATCTTGGCCGGTCATTTCTCTGGCTCCCTAAATATGTAGCTCTGCAAACCCCATAATGTCTGATCAACACCTGTTGATGCTCTGATTGCCAAAGACCTTCTGAACACGTTAGCAACTAATGTGGTTCATAATGATACAAAAGACTCAAAGACTATCAGCAGGGGATAATTTATTTAGATAATCATATTTAAGGTTTTATACAGTTCAGACAGTCTTCCAGTTTGTCTCTTCTCTGTTGTTTCAAAAATAAATTTATAGCAGAAGTAAGACAAAATACGACACTCTCTGACAGACATTTTTTATAGATTAGCATGTTTTCATAAAACTGGTAGACATTCTGACTCCAAACGGGTTTCTCTGGGGCACTCTGGCCTCGATTAACAGTTTAATGAGCAATTTTTAGCCTGTACAAAAACACACCAGATTATTTTCAAAGCAACCTTTAAAAAACTGCATTGTTTCATCAATGTGACTGTTAACATTTACACTCATATTAGTGGTACGCCTGCATATATGATACATGCTTGTAAATAAAGACAGCAAGAGCTAAAAACAGATTCCTGACACATCCTTCTGGGAGGGACGCTGGGTGAGTTCAGGTTCTGCTGCTGTGGGTTTGTGTCTGACTGCTCTGCTTGGCATCTGAGTCTTTGGTTTTTTTCAGAGACAACATGAAGTAAATGAAGATAAAGAATCCTGTAAATGACAAAGGAGAAATGTGAGTAAAGCTTTCGTGTTAGTTTACAGGAGATGATAATGCAAACCATGCACATACCACTGATATAAGCCTAACTGTGTCCTATCAGAGAACAACCACCCAGTCTGCTCATTCTCCTCTGACCTCTGACATGAACAAGGTGTTGTCATCCACACAACTGCTGCTCACCAAATATTATTCTCTCTTTTTTGGACCATTCTCTCTTTAAATACCAAAAATGGTTGTTTGTAAAACACCCAGTAGATCAGCAGGTTCTGAAGTACTCAAACCAACCTGTCTGACACCTACCATCATGTCACATTCAGAGTCACTTAAGTCCCTTTTCTTCCCCATTCTGATGCACAGGTTGAACTTCAGAAAGTCCTCTTCACCACACCTACATTCCTAAAGGCACTGAGTTGCTGCAATGTCATTGGCTGGTGTACCTACTAAAGTGGTCAGCAAGTGTTTCTGTATCTGCCAGAACTGTCATACAGTGTATAATTATGTCATTCAGGAATGTGATGCAAGACCCACATGTTTGCTTGTCCAGATTGCACATTATTTCAGTCTTTAATCTCTTTTTGACCATATCAAAAAAGCAACCAATGTCAAATAGAGAAAATTTGTCAATGAGGGCTGTTGCTTCCAGGACAGTACATTTTTTTCTTTTCTGAAAATTGTTGCAATCTTCTTTGCTTGATTTGCCAAAAGCTTATTAGTCATTTTATAATTATTTACCCATATGAAAGGTTTGAAACAAACCTGAGGTGACATTATTAATCAGCTTCAAGAGTTCTGAATTTCTGTAGGTTACATAATGTGAGCCTCAGATTGTCAGAGGCAAACTTTTGTTGAGACCTTCTCATGTTTAAAATGGTAGACAGACAGACAGACAGACAGACAGACAGACAGACAGACAGCCATCCAGACAGACAGCCATCCAGCCAGATAGATAGATAGATAGATAGATAGATAGATAGATAGATAGATAGATAGATAGATAGATAGATAGATAGATAGATAGATAGATAGATAGATAGATAGATAGATAGATAGATAGATAGATAGATAGATAGATAGATAGATAGATAGATAGATAGATAGATAGATTGCTTTAATGTGGCTCAAAGACATGTAAAATCAGAGCACTAGAATGAAATTTCCTTGCAGCTGGTGAAGATATAAAAAGAGAGGGTTGATCTTGCCCACACTGTTGGCTTTCTTTACCAGAGAGCCCATATTTGTTGTCCTGGTTATGTGTTTGTTACAAGCACTCAAAAAAACTTCATGCTCTCTTCCCCTCCACTGCTGAGTTGTTGATATACAGCAGAGTGTATCTAGCCTGCTTCTTCCTGAAATCAACAATGATCTCCTTTGTTTTGTTGACATTCAGGAAAAGGTTGTTTGCGGTGCAACAGTTCACCAGCTGTTCCAATTCCTCTCTGTCCTCTCTTGATCTGGATGAGGCCACTACTGTTGTATCTTTAGCATATTTGATGATATGGTTGATGGAGGACCTGGTGACAAAGTCATGGTCATAAAAGTGAAGAGCAGCAGACTCAGGATACATCGCTAAAGAGAGCTGGTGCTCAGGAAAGGGAGGAGTGAGGACATGTTCTTCCCTACATGTACAAACTGGGTGAGACCAGAAAAAAATCCCAAATCCAGTTGCATAGTGTGGTGCTGAAACTTAGTGGTGCCAGTTTGTTTTCCAGATGCTAGGGGATTATTGTGCTGAAAGTTGAACTAAAATCAGCAAACATCATCTGCACACAGATGTTTCTCTCCTCCAGGTATTGAAGACTCAGAGGTAGTGCACAGGAAATGTTATCCTGTGTGGAGTGGTTTGGGTGATAATCTAACTAGCATGAATTAAATCCAGAGGGTAGCTTGGAAACCACGTGCTGCTTTAAAAGCCTCTCAAAGCACTTATTATTAGAGTATGTGCAATGGGATATTAGTCGTTCAGGAATTTTTTATGTACATAACATACATTTTTACATGTTACATTTTTCCCAAACAATTTAATGTCAGTTTTATTTGTAAAATTATCACAGCACAAAAAAGGTGAATTAATTGTAAAAGGCTGTACAGACCTTGCAGCGAGTTCAGAATGCTGAAGGCGTAGAGTCCAGGAGTGGTCAGGGGGCCAAAGGAGAATAAAGCCAGACCCCAGGTGACACCAAGCAGAACCATCAATGACAGCAGGGTAAAGATTTCTCTCTTGACTGCATTACGCTCACTGTGTCCAACCTGACTCAACAAATAAGTGCAAAGTGGTTACAGTTTTGTACCCAATTGGTATGAAAAGTCAGCAGCTGAGAACAAAATGGTAATGGTTAGATACAAAATGACAACTGCTGCATACAGTGAGGGTATAATTAGGACAAGTTACAATTTGATAAGCACCAGTAAAAAATTACCTTTTTGGTGGAGCGGGCAGCCACAAACTGTCTCACTATTACACCAAACATGATCACATTAAAAAGGAACACCAAGCTAAACACTCCCTCTGTGGTCACCATCTTCACTGTGTCATTGGTTAGATAGCAGCTACACAGAAAAGAAGCACAGACAACAACTGAACATCAAACAGGTTCAGGTGGTTGAATTTATTTCCAGAGTCAAAAACATTTCTCTGAGAGTAAGAAAAAATATTTTAAGTCCTACCAAATATCATTTATTGCTTATTTCTACTTTTTGTTTATTGCCTCTGTTGAAACATTCTATTGTTCCCAGACCCAAAAGTTTGTTGAAATGTATTGTTGTTAACTAAAAGTTAATTCTTACTCAAAATTTTACTTGTTTAAACATTTGTTTGTGTCTTCTCCTTACATTGCAGAGCCACTAGGGTTAGACACATCCAGAGGGACATGACCATAATAATCTGTGTCTATTATCACCACCACTGACACAATGACTGCAGGAACACCTGAAACACAAGAACTGGTTCATTAATTTAATGATGCAGTCATTTATTGTCCATGCTCAGATGATGCCACTCACCCCATCCCACCACGCTGAGTTTCAGCAGGTATCTCCTGATGTAGATGTTGAAGACTTTGACCAACAGAAGATAGAGATGAAAACCCTCCAAGGCCATCCAGCTGAAGGTGGCCAACAAGGAGTAATGAAGACCAAGAGCCATGTAAAAACAAAACTCAGTGGAGGACATCGCTGCCACTGCCTCACTAGGGAGGAAGTGAAGGTTGAGGAGGATCAGAGCCACTGAGAGGCTGATGTGGATCTTCTTAGAATCCTCTTTTCTGAGTTCTCTGCAGGTAGAAAATGGGAGCTGTTAGTGACTTCTGAGCAGATTTCATGTTTGATTTGTGCTACAAGAAATCAATATCACAGAAACTGGAAGGTGATAAGAGCTGTCGCCTCCCAGCAAAAAAATGTTTCAGGATTGCCTCCTGGCCTGGGACCTTTCTGGGTGGAGTTTGTATGTTCTCCATGTGCTCATGTGGATTTACTCCGGCTACTCCAGGTTTCCTCCCACAGACCAAAAACATGAATATTAGGTTAACTGGAAACTCTAAATTGTCCCTAGGTGTGTGTGAGAGTGTTAATGGTTGTTTGTCTATGTGTCCCTATAATGGACTTGCGACCTGTCCAGAGTGTCCCACGCCTCAATGACTGCTGGAGATAGGCTCCAGTTCCCTGTGACCCAGAATAGAGAAGCGGGTAAAAGAAAATGTATGGATGGTTGGAAGGTGATAGCAGGAATGGGAGACTCCAGAGAAATAAATGACATTATTGTTGTTGCTTAAACTAAAAACAAAAAGACACAGGCATAAAAAAACATTGGGAGGCAAGGGCAGATGCAGACACAGGCAAAAAAGAAATTGTGTGAAAGGAAACAAATTATAAAAGAGAAATGAATAAATAAAAGTTGTGCTGAATGGGATGTGATCCACCACAGACAAGTATTTTACCTTTTAGTGATGAAGATGAGAACAGTGATGACCAGAGCAAACAGAGAAATACTGCAGCCAATGATACTAATGTACGACAGAATCTTCTGGTGTACAGATGAGAGGGTTTCCTCAGACACAGACACCTGTAGAGAAAATAACCTTTCACATTTTGGTGCAGTACAGTTCTTAGAGTTTTGTTATTTTCTAATGCAGTCAAGTTTTGGATTTGAAGACTAAAACTGTCTTGAGAAAGTAGGTACACTTTGACATTAAGTGCTTTTGTAATTATTTTGCATACGTAGAATTATATTTAGTTGAGGCTTATTGCTTGTTCCTTTTTACTTTTCAACAATAAATGACCTTTCTCTATTACAAGTCTTACAAGTCTTAAGCGTTTATGTTTAAATAACATAACATACATGCTGGCATATGGCTGCATATGAAATGAGTAAAAATACAATAAAATAACAATTACAATTAAAAGGTTACATTCTTTGAAGGGATGCATATTGCCTGCAGCCTTGCATGACAAAGTTTTAAACAAAGATGTTGAGCAACACTCAGATCTGTGTTAGGGATGACAGTCAGCTACTACTGCATCAGATGTTATCTTAATTATAATAATAACTGTGTTATTGCTATTTTTGTTTGATAATGTTTATTAGCTGTGACAGCCATCTTGAATTGAAATGATACTAGACATTAATCAGTTGTAAATGTACATCCAATGAATATTTTCTGAAAGTTTCATTAAATTTGTTTATTGGTTCATGAGCTTTTCTTGCTATTAGACAGAAACAGGCAGTTACATGATTGCTGTATTTATGTCAGAGTTACTGACTTTGTTATGTTTCTGGTTTTTAGTTCACTTGTAATAAAGTCATTCCTACCAGGAGTACACCAAAGTATGTGAGATGGTCACAGGAACAGGTGATTTCATTCTGATCAGGGTCCCACAGGGTCAGACAGCCATCGCTCTTAAATTCTGGTAAGTCAGACAGATCCACACATGATGCTGTATGGACTACATCAACTTATCACAAGACCACAATGAACCCAATGTGTCATCTTTATAACAACATTTATAATTCTGTTTGAGGTCACTTCTCAAGACAGATGTGCTGTTTGACACTCACCACTGGCTAAGTACACACACTGGGGTTCCTGGGTTTTCTGTGGCACAAAAACATTGAACATTGAAATGATTCTCACTTACTTTTAGAAGACAAAAATATCAAACGTTCTTATGTTTTTCATTTAATGACAACAGAAAAATACATAAACTATTACATAAAATGCTACAAAGGTTACAATTTTATGATTTTTTTAAAGCTATTTTAGTTACATTTATGCTTGCAGTGATATTTATGGTGATGTTGACACGATCCTGAAGTCCTGAAATATTCTTGCCGCGCACACTCAGACCAATTAATGTGCCTTCATACAGTTTATCTGAATGGATCAAAGCAGACTGTAAAACAAAATACAATCAGTCAGATAGTTAAGTTTAACCAAGACAATTATTGACAATCAGTCATTTGCTCACTATTGTACAGTACCATTATGACATAAAAATAAATAAATAAATAAAATAACCAAACATCCAATTACATCCATATTTTTATCTGCTCACTGAAAAGTTGTTTACAGAATAAATGATGTAACTATGCTATTATCTGATAAAGTAGTATATTACACAATAATGTTGTACTGGTATTATGGCTTATAATGATTATGTGGCATTGCTGTTGTATAAAAAGGTTTATCTTTATCATTTTTGGTACAAATACTTTCAAAGAACTAAATGTAAACTGATTTATATTTTTTATTTGACTGTAGACTACAATATTGAATATTAGGACTCCCTTATTAGGACCAATTCTTCACACTTCATATAACATTTGACTTAATAAGATTTACACAACTACTAATTATCTAACCTAACTATTTACTGCAACTATTTAATATGCAATATTAAATTGTTGTCTGGTTATTACAAATACTTTTAATTATGATATCTCGAAATATGGCTTGATATTTTAAAATGAGACAGCTTTCAATATGGATGGATGGATGGATGGAGGTTCTAATAACTATAAGACCAATATTGTTTAAGTGGATTATAGTGTTTTAATATTCCTGCAGACTGAACTTTACAGAGAAACTTTGAGCTCCCAAAACTGCATTAAACTGAATAACAGAGTTAAACCAGGTTACAGCTGACCTGAGAAGAATGTAGAACTTGTGCTCATTAGTTCTGTGAGGAACATTTGGGTTCTGACTCCTGTGTAAAGTGTCTAACCTCATTTGGAAGGTGAATCTTGGAGAACACAATTTTGTCATCCTGTTCAACGTTCAACTCTGTCGGCAGATGAACTTTAACTTTTCTGTCAGGCACGTCTGTATTAAACTTCACCTACACCAGCGTCAGAAATAAACAAATTTTAAAAAATTGCATAAAAAAATAAAATAAAATGATGTAAACCATATCACACTTCCCAAAGACTTGTCTGTATCTTAAATCAAAAATGCGACTTTGACAAAAGGGACAGCTTTTCTGTTTCAATACTTCTTCCAGTCAGCTTCTCAGCAGGAAAAAATGCCAAAATATAAAAAGCAGTAACTGAAAAACTAAGTCCACCCTCGCTGGCTTAAGTTTGCAAAGCTGAATCTGAATGAAGGACAAGATTTATAGATTATTATCCTTTGAAGATATATGACCAAATTAGAACAGTTTACCCATAATGCACAGCACAATGTCTAATAAAAAACAAACACAACATATCATCACAAACACCTCATACCAACTGTCAAGTATGGTGGTGGAGGAATGATGATTTGGGCTTGTTTTACAGCCACCAGACGTGGGAACCTTCCTGTTATAGAGTTGACCATGAGTTCCTCTGTAAACTAAAATATTCTGGAGTCAAATCAGAAGCCAGCTGAAGCTTGGACCTAACTATGATCCCACACGCAGCAGCAAATCTACAAAGAATGGCTGAAAATGTAAAAAAATCCACTTGTTGCATTAGTCCAGTTATTGTCCAGAGCTCAACTTTATTAAAATGCTGTGGTGGGACTTAAAGAGAACTGTGCAGAAACCAACGACCACAAGCCTCAATCAACTGGAGCACTGTTGTAAAGACTGGGCCACAAACATATGAGAGACTGATGAAGTCATACAGAAAAGGAAAACTTTAAGTTAGTGTTGCTGAAGGTGTTTCCACAAGCTGCTGAATCATGAGGGGAACTTAGTTTTTCCACACACAACTTTTCCATTTTGGCTCTTATGTATACAAACAGATGAGAACTTCCAGCCAATCAGGATGAAGAAACCTGATTGGGTAAATAAAAAGATTCAGCTTATTAGATATGTTACCTCTGAGTCACTGGCATAAATGTAAAGACCATTGAAAACACCAGGAGGGTTAAAAACGGCAGCCACAATCCATGCATCAAAAAAGAATGTTGCCTTATTCTCCAAAATATATTCCAGGAGATCTTCTGTAGCCTTTAGAATACCTGTTGAGTTTGGTATTTATTCACATAAATACAAAAATGATGTACAATACAAGTGGAAAAATCTTGAAATAATATTTTACTTAAAATAAAAAACCTCTCAAAGTGCAGCTCAATATACAATTTTCTCTTACCTTCAGAACAACTTACCACAAGTATTGTTATAACATTGACTACCAGAACTGCCACACTCACGCTCACCTGAAAGATATAAGACAATAATGACCACCACATACATAAAACAGAGAGACAAACTCTCTGTTTGTCTCTCATTTTGTGATGAACTACAAAGTTCATCACAAAATGAACTACAGAGTTCATTTTGTGATGTGATTGACTCTCAGCTACAAAGCCACCAATTAAAAACAGAATATTTGTTTCACTTAGTTTTGGCCATTTTAATGTTTTCTATGGGCAGTTGGCTGTGGTGCCCATCTTGAATTGTATTGGATCCAAAAAATTATCAAACAAAAATACATCCAATAATTATTTCCTGAACATTTAAGTAAATCTGTCTGTCTGTCTGTGGATCATGAGACATTTTGCCAACAAACGTTTGCACCCACATACGGGCATAAACAAAGACAAAAATATTATCACCGAAATGAAAAAAAAAAAAAAAAACTCACAATTTTTAGATATGGACAGATAATTATGAAGTAAGATGTTCATCATAAGGTTATAGTTATATAACTATAAAGTCAAAATATTGTCTGCTAACTAATCATACTCAAAGCATTTCTTTAAAATAAAACTATAAATAAAAAATGTTCAGCTCTTCACTATTAGGTGATTAGTTCATCTCTAACAAAACATTTTTTTATGTAGATGTATTTGTTGATGTACTTGTTGTATATATATATATATATATATATATATATATATATATATATATATATATATATATATATATATATATATA